>NW_024582760.1:258768-314146 GCF_018398535.1 Haplochromis burtoni
CTTCCTGTTAAAAGCAAGCAAGCACTTTGGCAAGCACTGTCGCCAAAGTGCTTGCTCATAGGGGGTCATATGATTGTTGGGTTTTTCTCTGTATCTATAAAGCGCCTTGAGGCGACTTTTGTTGTAATTTGACGCTATATAAATAAAATTGAATTGAACTTGAACACCAACCACTCACATTTTTAAAGAATGTGTCAAATAATAATGGATTGCATTTATAAAGCGCTTTTTGGGGCCCTCAAAGCACTTTACAATTCCACTATTCATTCACTCTCACACACTGGTGGAGGCAGCTACAGTTCTAGCCACAGCTGCCTGATAGAAGCGAGGCTACCATATCGGCCCTCTCTGGCCATCACCAGTAGGCGGTAGGTGAAGTGTCTTGCCCAAGGACACAACAACCAAGACTGTCCGAGCCGGGGCTCGAACCGGCAACCTTCCGATTACAAGACGAACACCCAACTCTTGAGCCACGATCGCCCTAACAGCAGAGTCCACTACACCTCTGCACTGAGTTAACAATTATAGTTTTTCTTGCTTTGAGCTGCTGGGAGAGTTTTCCTAAAACTTCATGCTAATATTTTTAGGCTGTTCCATGAGCTCTCTGAGAGACCTGTGTGAATAAAGGCCCCAGTTTGTTTGCTGTCTATATTGTGGAGGGTTTTGCTGAGGGGTGTGTTTATGTTATCTACAGGATGGCAGAAAACTGACTTTTCAGACTGTTCACAATATTTATGTAAATCTGTGGCTGATTTAAAAAAAAAAAAAAAAAAAAAAAGCCCATCATTAGAAACCTTTGATCTAATGTCCCAATAAAGAAACGAAAGGAAATAAAGGAGAGGATTTTGAGCCTGGTTTTATCCAGTTCACGTGAAAATATTTCAGCAGATAAAGGAGCCTGTTTAAATGTCACTTTTCAGAAAAACTTTACAAATGTTGAGGTAGGCTCAAGATTTTTGCACAGTACTGTGGAGGTTTTTACTGAAAGCCTTTGTGTAAGAGAAATACAGCTGCAGTTCTGCCTTTGAACGGCAGGTGGCATCCGTGCGTAATCATAATGGTGTGTTTTCCTTCCTATGATGACGCAGCACAAACATTTACATGTTATGTGAACACATACACAGTTTTTATGACTTTTGATTTTAGTTATTTGCTTTTGGTTAATATTTTGCTTCTCTTCATTACAGGGAATCTAATCTGGTTTTGCTGAGAGCAAAGAATGAGCTACTGCACAGCTGAAGTGAATTCCTTCTGTTGCCTCTTCTGAAGAAAAGCAAGAGCAGCAGAGCTGTGCAGACACAGAGCAGCTGGTGAAATAAGGCCTGTGGACACACAACACTAAAGGCCTGTTTACTATAAAGGAATGTGGTTAGCAGTTGTCAGGGTGACTGGCCGGCCATGAAGCGAGGTCTCGGAAACAAACAGGAAGTAAAATGAGAACTGAGAACTGCAACTGAAACTGAAAGGGCAGTTAGTGCTCTGGCTCAACTGAATGAGCTGTGTGTGTAAAACAAAGCAAACATCTGCTGCTCTGACAAAAAAGCCTAAACCGCAACACACAGAGTATTTTCCACTCAGAACACACTCTGCCTGTTACTCGGATGCAGTCATTGCATGTCCCTACTTGCACAAGTCAGCAGCAAAGCTTTAATTCTTATCTCAGAAGCTGAGCTCGGAGCCAACTTTGGCTCTGCCTTTTTTTGGTTACTGAGGAAAGTCCTCACTTTCAGAGAACTTTGTTTTTACTGGACGCTCTTATCTTAACAGCAATACATATTTACAGGGCCTGTGTCTGGGAAGCTGTAAAAACTGGACTCTGAGCTTTGTGATAAACTTTCAGCAGTTTAAATTTCTTTTACAGGTCGTGAATGAGGCCAAACAGCCTATATAAATACAAAAAAAGTCTTTATTCAGATTTACATGGTGATTCACATGAAGTCATAATGTACAGACAAGAAACAGTGGTGACAGGTTGTGGTGAAAGCCTCTTTGCTGCATTGCAAGAAGCAGAACAATGATCTGGGTTTTTTTCCTTTCTTTCTCTCGTTTGAACTCACGGTTGCCCTTTATGGTAATAAGCTAAGTGCAAAAGAATAAGACACACCTCTGCTTTGAGTTATCAGTGGCTCTGAATCACATGAAAGCATAAAAATAAACAAACAAAAAGATTAGCAAAACGCCCGATACCATGCCATCAACACTCATTGCTGACTTTTTGGTTGTAACGACATTGCGAGAGCAGAAATAAACACGACAGAAAAGTGCACTTTGGGTACTTAAACCTGGTCAGGTTGTTGTTTTGTTTTTGTTAAGGCAATACAAAAAAGGGAAGTGATGTCAGACCAGAAGACAAACTGGAGCTAGAGAATGGAAAGATCACTATAAAAACAGCAGTCCAGTTAATATGGCACATTCACATGTCTCAAACAATTCATCGCGACTGCTATGCATCTTTATTCTGCCTTTGAAGGTTGCGACCAAATGGCTGAAAATTACAATTTTAAAAACCCACAAGGTTCAAAATAAAAAGACATGTTTGTTATGGCTGTAGGAAAAAAAGAGAGTGATAAGTAGTAATAAAAGGCTTTAAATGTCACCCTTGAACTGAAGACTGTCACTGTGAGTTTGTGGCGCTCTGGCAATAAAGGCACATCAAAGATTTGCTATCGAGGAAGCCCAGAGCTCTGTGATTCAGCGAGAACCATAAATAAATTCACCACGATCGTTAATGTGCGTCCAGTGTTAAAATTCTCCAGGAGTTTGGTTTAGAAAATAAAAAGCATAACAAGTCTCCTACTTTCCCTACTGTTTTCCTACTTGAGCTCTGCTGAGCTGTGCTTTAGCCTGCTAGCTGCCAACACATCTTGCACACTGAAAACATACTCCCCACAGCCTGCGAGTCAGGGGCTGGCGATTCTCCACGGGACTTGATATAAACAGCTGGGATTGCAGTTCATCCTTCTGTCGACTTTTTGCATTCCAGCAGCTCGGAGTCATTGTGTTACAGGTTGTGGGGAGTACGATGTGCAGACTACTGTTAACGCAGTCAGGCTAGTGTTGGGCATCACAGGAAAACAGGACGGAGCTGAGCACTGGAATGCTGAGGAGGTCATTCACTCAGCTTAATAGGCTCGTGTTCAGCTCCATCTTTTTATCCTTGTACTCTATGAGTAACTTGGCATGATTCATAGTTTAATTCATAGATTAAAATAATCTTTTCTCTTGGTGCAGCCCCTCAGTTTATGCTCTTTCTTCTGATCGGCTGCATAAAAACAAAAGCTGGGATCGATGGGTGGTTGGTCGCTCTAAGATGACCACGTCAGGGCAATCTTCCTTTGATTTGTACTTAACAGGTCTGCTTTAAGAAACTCCTCCAACACAAGGAATTTAAACCTTTGCAGTGCCGACCACTTCCTCATCCCTCCATGCTTCCTGTGGCAGTGCTACCTGCCTCCCTGCATGTGTCAGCAGCAGGCTAAAGCACACATAGTTTGAATCCAGCTACGCTATCAAAAGGCACACGCAATCAATAACAGCTATCCCACCCCTACACCCCACTCTCTCTCACACACAGTCACACACCCCAACACACATGTACACAACAGTGCTGTCTGTAAGGTGCTGAAGCAGCGTGCAGGCATACACAAGAATCAGCTATTTACATTATTAATACCAGTAGGGAGGTGTGTGTGTGTGTGTGTGTGTGTGTGTGTGTGTGTGTGTGTGTGTGTGTGTGTGTGTGTGTGTGTGTGTGTGTTGGTGAGTACTTTGTCCTGAGGTCGACAGACAGACAGACAGACACACGCCTGCAGGGCCTCACGATGATTGTCGTCCTCTACACAGATAGAAACAGGCCTGTGATTGACGCCTGCTTCGCCAAAACAGAAGAATTTTTGAGTCACTGCTTATGAACACAAGTGGTCTAACCATGTGTCCCCAGCAGAGCCTTTCACGGCAACACTTGAGCTCACACTATGTAAGATAAGGACATGATAATGACTGTTGACTGGAAACTGTGCACATCTTAAAATCACAACACAGCGGATGAATAAGATGATGCAAACATAAAGACTTTACTTGGGCATGGCGCCCATTTGGCTACATATTTTAGCTTTTTAAATTTTTATTTATTTATTTACCATTTTTGTTTTTTGCTTCGTGCTTGGCAGGCATCCTGCCCTCGAACACCAGCTCCACTCTCTTGGAGTTAACGGACTTTAAACAAAGAACAAACCTATTCATATACACAATAAAATCTTGAAGAACTTCTGAGAAGTAAAAGCTAATTTTGCTTTCAAAGGTAAAAGTAGTGAAATTCCTTCACTGGCGTTTACTCAAGTGTTACCACAAAGCAGCGGGGAAAACCATCAACCAGCGACACACAGTGTCCATGGCTGAGCACATGGTGTTTTGCAGTGGTATGCTACGGTGCACTTGCTCCTAAATTTGATACTGCACATAGGTCTGCAAGTCCTCCACACATTGAAGTTAATTTTTACATCAGGAAGACGTGCAGGAAGTAGAAAGTGACCTTAAGTGCTCATCACTTTGTGCACAAGTCAATGATTTCCTCAAATGAAAGGAAAGAAAACAGAGAAAATGTTGGCCCAGACAGATATTAGGAAAAATCTAATTTTTGGAGGTTTGTCCCTTTTTAGGCCCCACATGGCTCTGACGGAGAAAACAAACATTTTCTGTCTTTCATATGGACTGGATGCAGTGATGCTACTCCCACGTGTTAGGTCAAGAGGAAGTGATGTCAGAGGTTTTCATAATGACACTCGCGCGCACTTCATGTGTGTGAGTGCCTGGCGTGGACACGAGAGAGTTCTGGTTGTAGGTCGGCGTCCAGCCATCGGTGTGGTAGCTGATGAGCGGGGAAGGGTCTCGTGTGCTCGTCACCTTGAAGTTGGGCTTGGTTGTACTGACAAACGTCGCCATGCCAGGAAGAGAACACGGGGGAATCCTGAGAACTGATGTGCTGTAGTCCCGCCTCCAGGCAGCACCGATACCCTGGAAGACAAAAGAAGAAGGTGATGTAGAAATATGATGATAATTTTTGGAGATTTAAGAAATAATGTAAAAGGCAAACACCTACAACGCTCTATATTACAAGTTTGTCTGTGAAGGTTCTCAGTCACCCAGGTCATCGTAGTCTAAGGAGCTTGGAAAGAAAAGCATCTGGACTTCTGTAAGTTGCTTGAACACGTTTCACCTCTAATCCCAGAAGCTTCTTCAGTTGGAACGTCAAATTGTGGAGAGTCCCAGATTTAAGCCCTGTGGGAGTGGCCTCCCTAGAGGGACATGGACCCCCTAATGATCTTCTACCTAATCACACAAGCCAAAAAGGAAATCACATGACAGGGTGGAGCTAGGTTTCACAGCAGGTTCACCTGAAACCATGGCCCATTGTGACCTCCACCCGTTTTCACACCTTGGTTCGTGTGATTAGGTGGAGGATCAATAGGGGGTCCATGTCCCTCTTGGTGGGACACTCCCACAGGCCTTAAATCTGGGACTCTTCCACCATTTGACCAATTTCAAGAAGTCCAGAGGCTTTTCTTTCCAAGCTCCTTAGCCTGCTTTACATGTCACACATTCATATAATATCGGGGCTGCTGTAGCTGAGGAGACAGAGCAGGTCATCTAACAGCTGGAAGGTTGGTGGTTTGATCCCTGGCTCCTCCAGCTTGCATGTCAGAGTATTCTTGGGCAAGATACTGAACCCCAAGTTGCTATCTGATGCGAGTGTGAATGTTTGATAGAAAGCACTTAGACCTAGTAAGAAGGGCTGAAGTAGAGTACCATTTATCAAACAGCACTCTATTGTATGCACTTGCTGTGCCTCACATAAATTACAATTAGCACTTAACCTGGCATGCATGTTTTTGGGCTGTGGGAACAAGCCGGAATACCTGCTGCAAACCCACAGAAAGGCTCGAGTTGGGATTTGAACCACGAGCCTCATTGTTGTGAGGTGACATTGCTAATACCAACGTTTCCTGCTGTATTTATTGCTACAAAGGTTAAACATGAAACCATTGAAAATGTGACCTGTCTGGGAGTGTGTGCGTATGATTACGCATGCACATGACAAGTAAGACATATGGACTGTGTGGCTGTCACGTACAGGCCTGCAAACAGGTGATTTTACGACGCCTGTTATAAATAATGTGTTTGGTTCTCAAAGGAGCATAAATTTGTTTCGTGTGATTAGAAAATAAACCTTAAGTCTTGTGACAGAAATCTGCTGGTTTGGTTTAGTTATTAATCTTTTACTGTTAGTTTTTCTTAATTTGTTTTTGTTCGGTTTTATTCTTTAACTGTCTGACTTTATATAAAAAGGTTCCATATTATTGTGAGCCAAAACACGTGTAGGTATTTGTGTGTGTGTGTGTGTGTGTGTGTGTGTGTGTGTGTGTGTGTGTGTGTGTGTGTGTGTGTGTGTAGATTAGACTACAAAAGACAGCTTCATATCAAACTGTTAATATTTGAAAGCAGTGGTTCCTGACAAGACCCTCCCTTTTCTCACTCTCACTTAACATTACAGGAACATTACGCACACACACACACACGCACACACATAACAGGACTCTTGTGGTCTGGTAGGCAAATTTCACCTGGAGCTTTAAACTCAAAGCGGTGCTCAGAGAAGTAGGCACACGTGCACACACACAATCACACGCCTTGTTCAAGCCGTACGGTTGAAACAGGTAAAAACCTGTTTATCTGAAAATCAGACCGGTTAATGATTCAGTTATTACTCTCTCCCCTGTACGTATAATCAGATACTAACCTCTTTGATGTTTTCTGTATCACTTTCTGTGTCGCTGCCTGTTCAAAAAGAGACATGCACACAACTATTACTCCCTCTTACGTCACACACATCAAAGGGAAAAACATGCAGAAAAATTACGTTCAGTTAAAACCATGATTTACAGCAGAAAACCAAACTGACTACGCCAGCATCCGCCAGTACTGTTCTCAAGAAAACAAGGGATACATGAATGACGTCCATTTGCACCCTGACTCATAAAGTAATGGTGCAATTTAAGAAACACGAGAAAGAAATAAGAAGCAGAAAAAGGAAGATGAAGACTCTGATAGTCCACTACAAACTGAAAGAGGCAGCTCTGCCTGAACGACTGACTGGGGGAAGAAAAAAACGATAGCTACACATACACAGAAAAGAGGGTGCTGATGAAATGAGTAATGGCAAATCAGTGAGGCTCAAGTACAATAACCTCACAGCCTCACACATAATAATCACAGTTAGAGATCTGTTTAACAGGAGCAGGTTTTCCTCCTCTCTACAGCTGGATGAGCAGCTTTGCCTTGTTAGTTCTCTACAGGTAGGGCGTAGGAAAGATGCTGGTGGATGTTGAAACCTAAGACAGTGCTCTGACTGGTATCAGCAGGTCATCAGGTCACAGTTTCAATATTTCACAAGTTGATGGAGGCACAGAGCAAGTGTCATTTAAAGAGAGAGAAAAAACAACTGATCTGATCTTGACACCAAGATAATGCCACCGCTCTTCACTCTACAGAGCGTGCTCTGTGTCTGCATTCGTAGCGCTGCTCTAAAAAAGGTTACTATGTGGTCAAAGCTCCTTTGAATAACTACACAGCGGGCACTCCTACGAGCCTGCTCCACTCTAACTAACCTATTTATGTTTCTCCTTGTAACAAAATGTGGCGAGGTGCAGTTGTGTCGTCTTACCGCCGCACATAGACACAGGAGAGATCTGCAGCGGGTACGGGTGGGAGGAGCTAACAGTCTGCTCCTCATTCTCAGTGGTCACCTCGATTGTTTGACAGACAAACGGCAGCTGCTCACTGGTGATCACATGGTCTTCAGCTTGACTGTGGAGCACTGAGGATGGACAGAGAAGAGTCAGGATGAGTGGGTTCATAATCCTTTGTATCTGTAACAACCTTATATGTGAGTAAAGTACACCAATGTCTCCTCTCCAAGCACTTGTCTTAGTGAAAAGCTGTAGTTGGTGTGACGACAATCAAACTTTAAAAAGTTAAATGATACTGAGTGGAGAAAGGGAGGGTTTCGTTATTGCATAATGAACGCTTCTTGTATTTCTCCTTCTGATGCAACACCCTCAGGCCTGCCACTGTGTTACAAACCTGACTCACCTGCTTAGTCATTGTAAGCACAGGTCAAAAGCAAACAGGTAGCACATACACACACAAATGGGATAAAGGTAATGGAAAAAGAGAGAGACGGTGGTGTGATACCTGACACACTGTCTGTCACTGTCAGCTCCACTGACTCCATCTTGATTGTTTCATGTTTGGTGTAGTCAACAGGTCCGGCATCAGCTTCAAGAAGACTGTTGTCTGGAGATGGAGAGCTGACCTTCTGGTTTCAAGAAGGAAAAACGATTTTTAAATGATGGACGATCAAAATCTAAAGACACTTTATTTCCATAACAAAGAGCTGACGTCAGTAATCAAAATAAGCGGTAAGACAACACGCCAAACACCTGACCATACAGCAGAGAAAGAAGAAAAAACAATAAGCCAAGACATACAACTGATTAAAAAAAACTATATATAAAGTTAATTCTACAGTGGGCACATTTTTAAGCATTAAATGGTTTTTTGCTCGTGTCTAAACAGAAAATAAGCCTTTCCCTGACTTTCAGCTATCTCACACTGACTGCTGTTCGAAAGATGCTGGATGGGTTTTCCGCTACAGTCCCAGAGTGCCTTGCCTCTGCTCCCAGCATTAAAAGTGAGATTAGAAATGGAGTCACAGTTAAACAGACAAGCTCCACACAACAGTTAGTAAACAATTTGTCCACATCAGTGGTTATACTAATGTTAGCCAGAAGAAAGCCAGTTGTATCTACTGAAACTAGTCAAGAAAATCATATCATGTCATCATGTTGCAGGTTTCCCAGCACTGCCATTGGCAAAAATACATTGAATGGAAAAGCTTATCTGATCAGCTAACTTGATCCAAAATACAAACTTGCATCACACTGAGTATGTGGTACTGGCTGCTCTGTCATGCATATGTTGGCTTCATTGTCATTTGTGGTGGGAAAAAAGACCATCAACACAACGCTGAGTACAGTTCAGTGTTTTAAACACTGTCTGCAGAGTTTGAGTCTATAAAGGAGATATCTACATCACATCTATTCATACACATCAGAAATCCCAAAGGTTGTACCAGGAATATAATAACTTTAATAAACTCTAACTGCCTTGAGCCAGCAAAGAGATGATATGTGTACTTTAAAAAATGAAGGGATTTATAAACAGCTTTGTTAGAAACGAGCTGCCCTGACAGAGAGCATACTCAGACACAGCCTGATATCTGCATCAATTCTGCTATAAAAACACATTTTGCCAAAATATACTGAGCTAACCAACCCCACCACATTAAACAAGTGCACGGCTTCCTTTTTTTTCTTATTCAAATTTCCTGTTCCAAAGCAAACAGCTTGACCCTGTGATGCTCTGCTATATCTGATTTTTTTGACTCCTAGTTCTAAGCTCGTTCTTTCAGAAAGTGAGAATAAAAATGCCTGAACAGATTTTCTTAAAAAAATTTTTTCTCCAAGTAAAGCTTCAAGATCCACCTATTCATCAGTGCGATACAAGCAGCAGTTACCGGTCGGACTTCTGACAGGCAGAACAGAATTCCGGTGAGTGTGTGGTACCACACCTTTTTTTCCTGGTAAATTTCTCTGTCATGTGTGGAACTGAGCAACAGTTGATTGTTCAAAGTAAGATAAAATGGCAGGTCGCCAGCTCAAAGGCTGCGTGTCATTTCCAGAAGTGTTTTCTTTGCCTTGGCAGGAAAAAGCGCTCACAACACTTCTTAGTAAACCATTTCTGTCATACCAAACGTGTTACCAAACCAGCCAGGAGGAAAAGCTGCTTATCAGCTGCAGGTTAAAGTTTGAAATAACTACTGTAAGTGAATCCTGAAGAAACATGATTGTTCTAACATGCTGCTGGTCGCCAGCACTGCTCCAGGATCTCTATCTTTGCCGTTTCATTCCTCTACATCCTACTGTAGCAGTGATGTGATCTCCAGCCCGTACGTTTATCTACCTCTTTATTTCCTTTGGACTTTCTCTCCTTGTCTGCCTTCTTCTTTCCTAGAAAAAAAAAAGAAAAAAAACATTCAACTGAGTTTCCAGTAACCTCAAACAACAAAAATGAGGAAACAATTGAGTTTCGAGGCAGAATGATAAAACTGAAAGAATTTATGACGACAGCAGCAGCGCTCACCTTTCTTGGCATTTCTCTCTGAGGAGGAGAGCATCTTATAAACTCTGAAGGCATTGGTTCCCTTTTTGATGCTTTTGTCCTTTACCTCCTCGATGTCTGGCAGGCTGTTCATGGCACAGCGAAAATTAGCCTTCCATGTCTTTGGATCAGGACGGTCTACACCTGGCTGGTATTTACCTGATTCAGACACAAGAAGGAAAAAAAATCACTAATTTGTCTTTTTGTGGTGGATTTCAGAGAACAGCTTCATCACTATGGAGGCGATCATTTCTCAGCTAACCAGTGTTACCAGTATGCATACTGACTCTTGTTGACTCTATAATATTAGCTACAAAGACTCTACTTGGTTAGTTTTTGCTGTTTAATTTTACAGCAGCTGGTATTATGTGACATGTTCACTTCAAGTCAGATCAAAGTGAAAAAACAAGGAAAATATATTTCTTTGTCTTATTACATAAACTCATTTAATATGATACAATTAGACCATTTATTGTTCAAACTAACTATTGCAATCAAGTACAGGCACCACCAACAAGACTGCAGCTGCTTTTAGCTCAATCTGTAATAAAGTAGCATTTCTCTCAGTGGAAAAATTAACCTGAAATATTTAAACAATGTAACAATTTCCCTAATATTATCCACCAATGAGGTCATGTGACTGGTTTGCTTTGTTTGTTAGCAGGATTACTCCGAGGTGAGGGTTTACGCAGCTTAGCAGTGATTAACGTTTGATCTGGATCTGGGAATTTTTAGAGGGGTTCTTTACCACCAAGGAGCAAAAGTTGGACATTTTACATCATATGTTCTCAGATACCAACCAAACTGAAATGTAAAAAGCGATTGGGAGACATCATCTGACAGTCTTCAAACGTCCTTCTAGCAAAGATTACACAGATTATGTTTTCTCATTTACTGCTGTAGCAAAGCAGTGGGGATTACCCTTACACAGACACTGTGTGCTTCCTAACAAAGTTACCTGAGAGCAGGTACTCAACCTGTTCAGGACAGAGCCAGCACACGTGGTGTTTACATCAGGTGAAAAATATGGAGTCAAACAAATGCAAAAGGATCTCATTATTTTAGGGACGGTAAACAAACAAGAATTTCCTGATGTTACTGTTCTCCGTTTAAGTGAAGCTCAACTTGGATCCTTTTTGAATGTTACTGACTGGGGTTAGCAACGAAGAGGAACACTACTCCCAGTGATATCGAAATGAGGCATTTTATAAATCAAAACTCTCTGAACTTAGTCACAGAAGTGTTTCAGTGTGTAGCAGGCATGAAAATGAGAACCGCTAAAAAGGAGAAGCAGCAGCAGAGGCTGCAGTTAAATCTGTGCAATACCCGTGTGTATGGCCCATCTCATGAAGAGCGGAGCATCTTTCTCCAGGTCCCAGCCATGACGGGCAGCGTGCATCCAAGGAATCTGGAAGATCCTCTTCTCCTACAAACAATTTACATTGTTTACATCATCTTGAATTTCAGTGTGTGTGTGTGTGTGTGTGTGACAACACTCACTTTGTTAAGCCATTTCAGCCCTGGAATCTGACAGGATTCGATTTGTTCCTGTAACCAGGGTCTCATCCTCATTCGTTCTACTGGCATTGCGGTCTGTGAAGTCACACACACAGAAACATTATTATGAATGTGTGAGCACTGGTATTGATACTGGGATTCAAAGATGTTTTTTTACACATTATAGCATATTGTAGCAACTTTAAAAAAAATAACAGAAATGCTGTAATACGTGATCTGCCATGATGCTCACTGTGCAAGAACACTTAAAAAAATCTTGTTTCACACAGGATGAACGGAGCGGCTGCACCGCGCCAACGACAAACAAGAACAATTCTGAACCATGAATCACCCAGAGCTACTCAAGTAGAGCTGGAAATTAGCATAGCAGCCCCCCACTGATGTTTTTTCCCCATTCATAGTCATCATTTCAGAGTGAGGTATGGAACACAGTTGAATCAGATCTGTGTGTGCTTGTAAAGATAAAACTCTTGGCCAGGCTCTTTAATGTGTTCGCAAAGAACAGCAGCCATAAAACACGGTTCATAAATAAAAATGTCAGCTCATGTTTGTAGCTCTACACTCAGCCTCACACTGTTCCAGAGAACGACACCTGAAATGAAACAACAATGGACCAAGAGGAAAAAATGAACACAGAGCTCATAACCGTCCCAGAAAACTTTAGCCCACCCATGTCGCTACATTTGATTTAACGGCAGAGTGATGATCTCTGCACACAAACCTGATCAAAGTCCAGTCAGGCAGACACTCCCTGCCAGCGCAGTGCTTCCCCAACAGGTTAAACAAGGTGAAACAGCACAGCATCAAATCCAAAATATCAAACAAGGCTGAGCCTTTCAGCTGCGTCTGCTCAGTGAAAGCTCACAATATCACTACAGAAAACACAAGCTGAAAAAGATACAAGGAGTGCAGCACAAATGGCACACATGGGCAAAACACAGGGCCCACGTCCCACTTCAACACAGCCCCTGGTGCCCAAAAATGAAAACTAAACAACCCACGCAAATATCAATAAGAGACAGCTTTGTGTCACCAAATCTCAACGCAAATGACTTCAGCAAACAAAAACTGATATTTCACCTTTAAAGTCCTATCAGCGCACTAAGCTCTCAGTGGTTTGCACACCTGAAGCATCTTTGACTTGCTCACTGTTAACAACCTAGTCAGGCTGCCATCAGGTGCAGGGCAAACGCTCCTACAAGCAGATCCAAGTATGCTGCGGGTGCTTCAGTTACTGCTGACCTGAGATCAGTTACACCTGTGCATGCAGCATTCAAAAACAGACTCAAAACCTTTTTTGTTTGCACAGGCTTACACTTGTTTACTTTAAGGCACTGTAATCCTACATGTTTTTATCTCATACATGAAGCACATTAAGTTTACATATGATAAAATGTGCCACTGCTGTTTAACTCAGATGCAACAGGGGGCGCTGCACCGATCACTGTGCAAACAAACTGTGCTGTGTGCTTCAAAAGCAGACTTTGCTGGTCTTGGAAAGACAGACAACTGTCTCAGGTGTTCCCAACAGACTACATGACACACAGCATCAGTTAGAAATCATTCACACAGGTTACTTACAGTCACACTAGCGACTCATGACAAGAAATTTATTTATTTATTCACAGATAAGACAGCTCATTAGTTCATATATAGTAAAAACGACCCAGGTATCTCTTCATCCTGATTTATCACCCAAATTCTGACCGCAGCTTACTTCACACGTTAAAAGCAGCACGCTCACATTCACAAATACGAGCATTTGTTTGTTCTTAAATTACGTCTGTGGATATTAATATTTTATTAATATTTTCATCACTCACAGACATGCAGTTTAACTACAGATATACTTGTAAAAACTTACAGTTTTATTTCAGAGTATGTGACGCTGACAGAAGACATTTTCTAACAGAAAGACAATTGAAGGGGAAAAAAAAGACCCAGATCTATTTTAACGCATTCGCCAAATTCACTTAACTCAGCACTATGTTATGTTTCCGCTCCGTTTTTCAGAGAGACAGACTGCATCTAAGTCCTCTGAGAGAACAGCACATGTGTGAATACATTTCAATAAGCAGATGTTTAATAGGTGGAAGGGGGAATCATCACAGCGGGACTTTAGGGTTAAATGAATGCGGTTAAACCGTTGACGCAAACTATACTGATTTCTGACCAACATGTCATCATAGTGCGTGGCACTATGTGTGCTTTCTTCTGTTTTTTACTAATTGCACAATGAGGAACATTTGCTGCTGATAATGCGGAAAAATTGGATCAAGAAGAGTTGAAATATGTATTTACACTGTGTACATAACGGTGTCTACACAAATATAGTCCAACTGTACATTTAAAAATATAACATTCAATATTATAACATCAATACTACTTTTTAAATTATTAATAGTATTACTATTATTATTTCTTCAGTGTATAGCACATTTATTTTTATACTGCTAAACATGGTAAGTTACCTGTCACGGAGTGCAGACAATATAACACTTGTAGTGTTTTCAGTGTAAATAACACGCACTAAGACCTGAATACTGTTCACGGCTCAGTCCCGCTGCTACTCACATTATAACACGGTAAATACACACAGTTACAAACAGATAAACACTGTACACTTCAAAGAGCGGGAGGATGCTAGCAAATATTAACAATTCCAGGTAAACAGCCACATCAGCGCTGACTTTCCAACGTTAGTAACGTGTTTGTTCTGGAGTCGAGTCTGCTTTAGCAGCGGGGGTCAAGTCAGAAGTTTATCGCGCCCTGTGTGTCTACCGCCTGCCACCGAGCTGACCCAAAACAACGAAGTCAAAAGTGAAAATAAATCCCATACCGAGTCATGAAACGCGGAGACAAACTGCAGAACTACTTTCACTTGAGCTAGGGATCCGTCATGTCGCCCTGTAGGAAGTCAGTGTGGCCAGGGGAGCGCAAGGCAGCGACGTTAATATGCGGAAATAAGATGTTACCTGTTAGGTTTGGACGGCCTCGGGCTCCACAGTCCCGCTGTCGGAATAAGAAGAACAGCCAAAGCCGGACAGATTAACGTGTTCGAGGTTTTAAGTGGAAAAGGGAAAGTGTGGTCGTCGTTTATTTCTGTTTCTGCATTCAGACCGAAAGCAAAACAACGGCCGCTTCGGGAAGTGGGGGCCAGAGCTGGAAATCCCCCTCCTGCTCTCGTGCTCTCGCTTTGGGTCGGTCTCGAGCGTCGTGAAGTCTCGCGTGCGCTCGCACACGCCAAAGCGAAGATGGCTCACTCCGTTGTGTTTTGGGGTTTTTTAATTATCTTTTTTACCATTCACCTTGCCACGCCACTGCAAAACACCAACATTAAATCACTGCACGACTAGGCTACATATACATAGCTCAGTGACTAGTACCTGAATACATGTCCTAGCTAACTGTAGCAAATACGTGTTTAAATGTGCAAGCAGGTGAAACACGGCGGAAATGACTCCCCCTCCCCCCAAATCGTTTATTCTTAGGACATAAACGATCTTTGAGCTGAATTTCATTTTCACTTCCTCTGTGTCTCTCTCCCTTCGTCGCCCCCACAGCTCCTTTTCTTTCTCCGCCACTGCAACTGGAAACGAAACTAGAAACTTCTCACAACTGTGTGTGTGTTTAAGGGGTTGGCAACAGCACACCTGCCGTTGTGTGGAAAGGACACGTTTGTAATGTTTCTCCTCTAAGTGTGTAGCTGTGGCCCAGAGTCAAGCTGCAGTTTAGAGTAGTGCACGCAGTGATTCCGTTCATTCTTTCAAAAGAAGAATCGAAACTGAGCTGTGCAGTTTCACATGAAAATGTCTGCAAGCTAGCAGCAGATCGACAGATTCCCAACACAGCAGCATGTATGCATGACATGTGTCTGTTTTTAATGGAAACTCTGAAGATAAGGCTTCCACTGGCACACTCACACGTACTGAATTTCCCCATTCGTTTATGATTGTTACATTTGGTGTTATTTGTTCTGCCGGTGAGTCACTCCGCACACTGTTTCTGTTTACAGCAAAGAGAAAACAGCTTTGTCAAAATCTGGGAATGGAAAACGTGATGTCTGAGAAGCTCCAACCTCCACACTCGATCCTCAACAAATGGAAAGTGTGCCAGCTCTCCACGGGGTCAGGGTTATCTCTGTGACACACACAGCTGAGCCCGGGGAGGGGTCTGACAAACCTATCCAAGGAGTTTGTATTTCACAGCAGTGGGCCCCGGACAGAAGCTGCCTTCTACGCAGAATACAGACGGTTAAAAAGAAAAACGGAAGAATTAGAAAAAGAAGAAGAAGAAGCCGACAACTGTCTAAACAGAAAGTCTTATTTCTTTTCTCGTTTTCAAATTAGCACTTCCACATGGTCGGTGCATCAAGGGTTAAACTGGGCCACAGTTTCAGTTCCTGAAACCTGCTGAGTCATTAAAGGCCTCTGAGAACCACGTTAGTTGTTCCTCTGGCCTCCTCTAGTGGCTGCATGTTCACACCGTTGGTTCAAAATACAAAACATCTGGCCTGTCATATGGTCAGCTCTATGAGTGTGTGGACTGCTGCTTCTGCACGCCACCAGAGTGGACTTTAAGTCAAACAAAGAAGATGTGACTGAAGTGCGGACCTTCAGCTTCAATTCAAGGATTTTAACACATGTATTGAATTAAATGTTTTACACATAACCTCCCATTTTCAAAGGCTCAGAAAGAACTGATGATTCAAAGTGTTGAACCTGAGTTTGGTAGATGTTCACTGGAACTCTCAATATGAGGTCCAAAAACATGCCATTGTTAGGCCAACAAAACATAAACCTACGACAGACAGCGAAAACGTGCGGAGCGCGCAGAAAATACAGATGGAAACTGTCGCAACACTGTTAAGGTTTTTTTTTTTCACTTTAATACAAACATACATCCAACACTAAAATCAATGAAAGTATCACTAATCTAAGTGCCAATTGTGCAAATGGGTTTAGTCACATTTAAATCACTATCATCCTGCTTTGCATCAGCTGCAGCACAGCACCAGACTTTGCATTTGGTCAAGGAGAACAAAGATGATTGAGGTTCAACCATGTAAATCTAGACGGGGAAGTAAAAGTCTTTGGTCAACATAGAGACGATACAGGGGATCTGCTTATTGCAACCAAAGCCAGGCAGGTTGCTGGAGGACTCGAAGTAGCGTGAAACACCGTAGTTGACTCGCGTCATGATCTGCATCAGATCCAGCTTCCCACTGTAGCGCTCCAACATCTCACACAACATCAGTATGAACCAGGAGCCGTAGGTTGTGTTTCTCCATGAGTAGTATCCTGCAGGACGAGTGACAGTGTTAGCGCTCTTAGAAAACACAACGAGGAGGCGATCGTTCACTATAATACACAATCCTGACACTAATAGTAGCTGGACTGGTGACTGATACAAAACACTGATCTATGGGAGGGCATCTGTTTAGTTCAGCTGTGTGTTTATTATTACTACGATGGTACTCAATTTAATTTAATATCATTTTATGCAGTAAGATATCGATAGAACTGATACCGGGGCTGGTATTGGATCAATACTAGCCCAATACGCTCAATGCTTTAGTTTGTCCGTCCCCTGTAAGTTGCTCCCATTCATCAGAAAGGAGACATGTGGAAGCAATGCTCCTCTCATGCAGGCACACTTTGCTCCGCCCCTCCTCCCTGCTCTACTGCATTCCGATCTCCTGCGGTCATGTGACTCAGCAGCATCAAGCAGAGCCATGTAGGTTGCAGTGAGTGAGAAAGCAACACATTGTTTAGAGGTAAGTTACGGTTGTTAGTCATTGTGGCAGAGGTGTGGCCTCTGGCCTGCTGCAGGGGAGGGACAACACAGTGAGCTCACAGGAAGGCGTGGTTGAAACACAGGTGTGCTGGCTCAGTTCTTTTTCAGTGACAGCAGAGCAGAAAAACGTGTGTGTGGCAGCAGCCTTGGAGTGACCGTTTCCAGCATGCAGAGCACCAAAGCAACAGAATCTACTGCCATAGACAATAAACAGAATAAACTGACAACGCTGTGTGTGTGTGTGGTCCTTGCCACAGTCATCTTAGCTGTTACTTTAGCCGACTGATCACCTAAAGGCTGTATTAAGACATTTAATTATATATCCAGCCCAGTCAAATCAGTTAGCTAAATGATGGTACTGGAGCAGAAAAAAATATACCTCAAAAATGAACCATGAAAGATGTCTGAGTATAATGAAGAGTTGTATTTTATTCATACAACAAATTAAAAACAGATATTCCAGAGTCAAAATCCACGAAAAGCTAAACTAGTTATTGTAAAAAAAAATCACAGAGGTTTAGTGGTCACTAAAGTGTGTCCAGAAATGTTAAATTGATGATGATTTATGTCATAGTATCCTGTTCCTCTTTTCTTCTTAGTTAGAGTTTGTTCTTTTATTGTTATTCATCCCATAACGTTCTTGTATCCACATCTCCCTGTTTCAGTGGCTTGTTTTCATTTCCTCTCTTATTTTGGTAGTCATTGTCTCCTGTGTTTTGCATTTAGTTTGACATCTCTTGTGTCATTATCCTAATGAAAAAACCCAATGAAACCAGACAGAAACAAAATCAAGAACCAGACGACCTGAAGAAAGAATGGAAATAAAAACCCCAAAATTAAACACAACTCTGAAAACTCTGAGTTCAGAAACAGACAGACGTGCCAAATATAGACACTTTTGACTTGAAAAGGCAACTGATGCAGGACAGCAGAGTGCCGTGATCTAATAGTTTCCCCCTTTTTTTCTCCCACATGTTTGAGGCATATATTTTAATGTCCCATTTCTGTATGTGGGCTACATCCTGAGCTTAAAGCATTGATCTTATCGCAGTAAGCGTGTAAATCCCTGTCTCTCCTGTGTTCTTTAGCAAAGTGTCTATTTTTTACCTGCCATTTCTTATCTTTTAATTTTTTGGAGATTAAGTATTATTTGCACTTTTTTTGGTCTTTTTTATGGACTTTGCCATCAGTTCAAATAAAGCTCACCTTTTCCCACTGCCTTCCGTGTGAGTCCACCCTTTAGCTAAAATGTGATGTAGCCTATTAAGATAACAGAAAACACTGTTTGTACCTGGAGCAGTGGAATAGGCGTATAAGAAGTCGGCCTCCACAGGAATCTTCTCAGACGTCTGCCCGTCTCCAACACTGTCGGTCTCAATGACTCCCTCATCCAGGTTTGTACCACGGCATGCCTGAAAAGGAAGGAGAAGCAGATATTATCAAAGCCCTTCTTGAAGCTCCACTTGGCAGACATCTTGAAACATCTGTATAAACATCTGTATAAAGTCACCAGTCAAATTTGATAAAAGCAGCTTGTATGTACTTTTTCAAAAGCTCCATACATCCATTCATTTTCTGTCACTTATCCATCTCTGTGTCGCAGGTACACTAATCCAAGCAGAGATGGCCAGACCTCCCCTACCCAGCTGACTGCTCCAGGTGAGGTGGCTGGGAATAAGCTAGGCGTAACTACCTGAATGTTTCTGGTGGATGGAGGATGTAATGTACAGCTAGACATCCAGTTTTTTGCAAGTATTTTAAATCTTAGCACCAAAAGCATTCAGGTTGTCACAGTCAAGCAGGCGTGTACATCCGTGTGTTTAAAAGTTGTTATAACTTTCCAGAATGGACTAAACCAAAAACAGAATTTCAGGAAAAAAACTGTGTCTGTCATCCTCCTGAATACTGAGGAAAACAAGCATCTTTCAGTTGAACTCATTTTGACCAATACAGAGGACAAAATGAATCGGCTGGGTCTCAGGACTCATGTTGAAGTAGAGCTGGGTGTAATACCAATGCGTACCACAAGATGGTGCAGTGACACAGTGTAACATTATTAAGAGGAACTTGTCATTTAGAAGGAAGACTGGCAAAAGGCTACGCCTCCTGAGGAAATGGGGATAACTGCTCTCTAGTATTTGGTATTAGCTGCACCTGTTTTACGGTGGCATCAACTGTAGAAAGGGAACATAGTCTAAATGTTGTAACATGTAGTAATTAGCTTTTTCTCATTGAAAGTGAGTTTAGACTCCTTATCAAAGTTCCAAAGCAAATTACGATCAATGGAAATATTTTACAGCTTGATCAAATACAAGTGAAAACATGACTGTATTCACAGAAGTGTAGCACACTGGCATAATTAACTAACCTGAATGAAGAAGAGCTTTGGCTTCCCCACCAGACCCGCACAGTAGTCTCCTCTGAAGCACTTTGCCAGGGTATCGAACCTTTCGGGGCCATCGGTGCCGTAAATCACACCCTCATCTCCATGACTAAGCAGCACACACACGAATGATGCATTGTTCTTGTGGTCCTCTTTGGATGCTGGAAACACAGCAGAGTAGATGGGAAACAATATGAGTTATTAGTCCAGTTGTTTTAAAGAGTGCTACTAAAATAGGTTTAGGTTTTTAGGGACTTCATATTTCTGCAGTACATGTACGCTGTTGGAGCTCCTGCCTATTAAAGCTCACACTCCCAAACAGTCCAGTCTGCTTTTATTTGTTAGTTAGCATGGCCCTCTAACAACTGCTAGCAGAAACACAAAGCTTTGGTCAATTAGGAGGGCGCAGGTGGCTTGTTAACTCACTTTGTTAACTCACTTTTACAGCCACGTGAAAAAGAATGAACACCATTCTCAGTTCTAACATTTTGCATATCAAGTTAAAAATGATTTAAGATAAGGTAAGAAACTTGGACAGGATGATAAGATCCAGGCTGGAAATCTGAAGACAGCAGGTTAAAGTCAGTTATGGCGTTTAACAGGAAGCTGGTTGAGCAGCACAGACGTGGGATTGATTTATTCCTGAGTACGGGCCACATGTCTCTGGAGCAGGGGAGGGTGTAGCTGACTGAGCAGAGGGGCAGCTGAGTGTAATGAACTCAGGTGTGTTGCTTGGGCAGTGGCAACACACAAACAGCCTCTGATTAACTCATAATTGGTTGTGAGATCTTGCGTCATGGTGTTGGGGTTAACACTTTGTAACCTTGTACATACAAAACATCCCTGATTCAAGAGGAGACACACACACAGGTTTGTGTACTCACTGTCCTGCTCCCAGTATATGTGAGGGTCGTGTCAGGAAGGCCATCCAGCATAAAGCTGTGCTCAGCCATCATGTGGATCCATCCTCTGGACTGATCCACTTAGAAATAAAGAGCAGCTCAAAGTACCCCTCTCTGTTCCTGAGGATTTACTTCAGTTTGTGTTCTTGCACAAATTTTCACTTACAGCCAGGGGTCAGCCAGGGGTCAGCCTTGGAGTGGATCTATTTTTACCCTGTAACACGCCCATTTCACTAAATTCCAGGGTTCCACCAGGAGATGGCGCTTTCTTTCAAAAAACTTGGACTTGGACAGTTAGCTATAGATGACCTTCTCAGCATTATTATAGGGTCTTTACCTTATAATATAAAGCACGTTGAGGCCACAGTTTAGATTCAGCACTGTATAAATAAAACTGAAATTCACATTCTTTTGAAAGCTTTCATTGTAAATGTATAGTTTGACCACTCTGACTTTTTGAGGCAGGACTGAGCAAACAGAAGCAACCTCATGGTGTCTTCCCAAAAACGGGACATTAGAGGACTACAAAAAAGAAGCAGTCTATCCTGACATGTGAATTCCATACATTTAAGATTTTCCTGCTTGATATTCAGTTTTCGTTGTTTCTGTTAACACCGACAATTTGAAATGAAATAAACAGGCGTGTTGTCAGATCGTTGCACCAACTTCTTCTTTTTAAAGAAATTACTGTTAAGTTACTCTGTAAGTTACACTCTGTGATAAATTCAACATGATGTCACAAAATTTGCAGATGTATTAACAACAGTTTTCGTAACATTCTGGACCGCGTACTTTTAAAAACGGATTTTAACAGTAAAATAAAAATCGAAAACTCTTTTGTGATTCATTTTATTAAAGGTCAAAACACACTAAGAAGGCTTCACAGACAGGCAGAGACGGGCTTTGCTGCTTATCTCTTCGATCATTAAGAGGCGATGATATTCAAACGGAGCGCGGCCGCTGAATTATGAGCGCTAAAAGGAGAAAAGCAAAAATCCCTCATTTGAACTTTGTCATACAGTTTGAGGGGAAAAAAGAAAATGATTGTTTTTGTAACAGAGTTCTGTAAATACTTTCTGTCTCTGAATCCTGGAATAGCGTTTACATGTGTTCGAATCACAGCCGGCATCGAGCGGATATTTGTGTTTGGAAGTCGTTGGCCTTCTGTTTGAACGATCAGCTATGTGTGATTGATTTGATGCTCTGCCTCTCTGATCTGTCTGTAAATGCTGGCCTTAAAGTTACTGCAGCGATTTATCAGAGATGTGCAGAGCGCAGGCGGTTAACGCAGCAATTTACTGCATTTTAAAATGATGCAATTCTCAAATTATTATTAAAACTACAGTTAAGTCATCTATGTAATATATTTAAAGTGTTTATTTATTCATTCATCGTCAGACGGTTCCTGCAGTTTCGCATAAATTCTGCATGGTTTATTCCCTACAGTCAGGTTTAGGGTCACATGATGATGATGAAGCTTTGACTGAACAATCACAAGAAACCATTTAGGAAAGAAATTAAACAGATATAAATCCTGAATAATTTAAACTGCATAGTTTAAAAAAATCGTAATCTTCAGGTGTTGAGAGTGCTGTTTCTATAGTTGCTCATTAACATCAGGTCTTTTTAAAACCTGGTCAAAATTAAGTTTTTCCACATCTATCTATCTAAATTTATATGACTGCACATACACCTGCTGTTGCATTTGGAGTGTCTCTTTCACAGTGCAAAAAGAGTAAACGAGCATTAAACTGAATCACAAACATGATCCAGCTGCAGACAGTATCAGCTGACTTCAGCATAACGGCACGGGGAGGATCGTTCTCCACACACACGTAAACATGAATGACCCAAAACTCTTCTTACCATCTAGCATTAGTTTCTTCATCTGCGCCGCAGTCTGGTTATGGTGCACTTTGACCTTGTAGCCCAGCTTACTGAAGGTGTTCTCAACATTGGCAGCATCAACATCTGTGCCATCACGAGTGCTCATCCCTGCAGAGACACACCAGCGAAAAGGCAGCGCGCTGTAAACATCAGCGTCTTCAGTATATTTTCAAAGAGGACGTGTATCCTGACTTCACCCTGACTTTGGACTGATAACACTGAGCCTGATCTTTGGAGCAATGACACAGACTCCAGTTTCTTTTTGTCTTTTTAATCAAGTGTTTCTTTAAACTGTCACAGCACGATTCCTCTCCGCTGTAACTCCATGAAAGACAGCAGTAGTCAATCACAGTGGTGACTATGGCAACAGGAAGGCCCAGGCAGAGGCCAAATCTATTTGTGTGTGAGTCAGTGTGGCCCGAGCGGCAGGATGGACCCACTGTTACCTATTGTTGGGTGGAAGTTCTTGTTGTTGATAACCAAACAGGTGCCGATGCATGGGTAGTCCATCTTGTAGCGGTAAGAGTCAGAGGCTTCTGGTCTGCTGCTGTTCGTTTCCTTGGTCTTATCCTTTCCTGCATTTGCTTGTTTCCTGAAAGTGTACACACAAACAATGTGATTACCCTTCACTGAAGAACTTAAGAACTTGTTTAGCGGGCATCATACTTAGAAGAACATTTTAACAACTGTGCAGATACATATTGTAGATAAATATCTTTGTTTAGGTCAGGTGTTACTACAATGCCAAAATTGTTTCCAGGAGTCAGGCAATGCTCAGAAAAATTAGAAAAACAACACTTAGTAAGTTAAATGATGAAATGAAAGGTTAATGACAGGAAAATTAGAAAAAGTGCAGCTTGTTTGGAAGAAGAAAGCCTCTTCTCTCTAAAAAGAACACGGTAGCAGGGTTTCACAAATCTGGAGAAAACCAAAAAGAGCACCTCATGCTGACTGAGGGGGATGATTTGGGCTTGGTTTGCAGATACAGGACCTGGGCACCAAGCAGACAGGCGTTGAGTCAATCATGAACTCCTCTGCATAGCAAATTATTCTAAAATGAACTGTGAGGCCATCTGCCTAATAGCTAAAGCTAAGGCTCATATGATCCTGATGGCACCGGCAAATCTAGAACAGAAAGGCTGAAAAAGCAAAGAATCAACATGCTGCAATCACCCGAAGTCCTGTAACGAGACCCGAAGAGAGCTGTGCATAAATAAATGCCTGCAAAGTCTCAATGAACTGAGGCAATGTAGCAAAGAAGAGCGAGCCAAAATTGTGATGAACTGATAAGGACATCACTGTAGAGGAATATTTGCTTATACAGAAAACAATTACTTCAAGCTTGTGTGGCTAAACGTGGTTCTGCAAGCTGCTGAATCATTGGGTGTGCATGTTTTTCACAGACTGTACAGCATCCTGCAGAAACTTTATGTTTCATATGACTGTACGCGGAGTCAGACAGTGAGCAGTAATGCACAATAGTTACCACAATTTGAAGAGGCTGGCATCCACCACGTCCCCCTCCCTCTGCGTGTCACCATCAGCCATGTTCCTGTGCACAGAACAGAGAAAGAAGTCACCACAGAAAGAGGACAAAACACCCTGTGACTCCTAACAGTCTAACAGAGCATACAAACTGTGCAAGGTCAAACTAGGAAGTTGCTCACATGAATATTAATTGTTTGGTTCAATGCAGTTTATATTGTTGGGTGCATGGAGGCACAGCCTGACATAAAGCAGATTCTGATGTATCCACACAAAAAAGCGGAAGCTAAACCAAACTTAAGATGTAGCTCATAGCGAAACAAAAACCATATACACCCATTTTATAGTACAAAGGACAAAATGAATCTCTCTATTTCATTACAAACAAAATCTAAAGTTGAATGTTAAACTTTCATTTTGTTCCCGGACAACATCAGGATATGAGTTTGATAAATTACCCCAACACTGGGATGAGGTGCGTAAAATGTAACTGCAGACAAAAACTACAAACCTAAGATACGACAACTGTGCATTAAATTGTTACTACAGCTAATGTTACACAGTAATAAAGACGAGTGAACAAAGTCCTAAAATTGATATCCCCACGCTGCTTTTTTAAACAGTTTCATTTTAGTTACAGCTCCGTCAGAAAAACATATAAGTGAAACAAAACGGCTCACAGGAGTAAAAACCAATAAAGTGGAACATACCTAAATAAACGTACCCTGTAACGAGACAGTAGAAAACAGTAGAATGCGCTTTTATGAGATCTGTGACATAAATAACGTCAAACAGGAAATCTCACTTAAGACCTGAGCCGGTCAGGACGCCGTCCCAGTGTGGGCGGGAGAAGACAACGTCACTTTTTTAAAATCCAACTTTATTGAGAACAACAAGACATTGTCAATTTTTATATCGGGAAATTTCATTTACATAAATGTAAATTTCAAAACTCAACCCCATCATTTAATTTGTTTTGATTGAAATTGAATATTACTTAAAGTCTCTTAAATTAATTTTTAAAAAAGGTTTATCATTGATTGAAATTCATTCAGAAACTTTTAACAAACGAGCTGTCACAATTACAACTTTCAAGTACAAAGTTGTTATGAAGTCTGTCACATCCCTCTTTTTTTCCTTTCCTTTATTTATTTACCCTTATTTCATTGTACTGTTTATTGTTACTCTTATTTGTCCTGGATATCTACTGTACAGACTGAACTGGAATGACTGACTGTTCAGTTTATAATTTCAGTTCGAAAAAAAAAAAAACCGAGAACAACAAGACGAAACATCAGGCTGGCAAGAACACAGAAGGAGTAGAGAAGATGCAAGTTAGTATACCATAGAGACAAAGCGCCCGGGGTCTCTACTCGTTCAGACACATTATAGGAGTATATTCAAATGTTTAAAAAGGCGACACGTTGTTATTCTTGTTGCCCATTACTGAGAAAATATATATACAAAAGTAATTGAATGAAATTTGGCTTACTACAGGAGAACTTGGATTTATGAATATAGAATTTGGACAGTATAAGAACCTGCGCAGGTTCGTAACATAAACGTGACAACTGAGTTTAGTGTCAATATCCGTGTAACCAAACTATTCCAACATAAGGAGAAACGAGGCTAAAATAACTTCCTTTACTTTGTTGGTCAAAAAGAATTCTTGTGGTCAAAACTAGACTTTGTGCCAGCAGATATTTTCCACAGAGCCGGACCAGTTTGGTCGAAAAGAGGGTAGAAATGTGCAATCTCGAAGATACAGGTTCCTTTGTCCCGTTCTGCTTTTTAGAGGTTGGAAGAAAACAAGACTTGCAAATTTCAGCTCCAGAGACCCGAGGACGCAGAATGGGTTCTGTTTCCTGTTCAGAGGCGCGAAGTAACAACGTTACTAAAGTTCTGTGCTTAAAGGACTGCGCCATCTGTTTTTGAAAATATGATCAGTTTAGGGGAATTTTCTTAATTTTTTAAATTGCAGAGCAAAAGAAAATCAAAGCCAGTGAAAAAATAAAGATTCCATAAGGAGGTTGAAATTCTTCATCCAATCAAATGTGAAAGTGTCTTTTATTGTGGCAAATTCAAAATTCAGTAATCATTTATCAAGACTGCTTTTTTCATAAAATGAGTTCAGTTATTTGTGAGGCTTGAACTTCTTTACTTGTCCCTTAAACATATTGATAATTTATCCCATGTAATTTTCCATAATGCTTTAGTTTAGACATTGCTGGTGCAACTTTGCTCTACATACGATCTCGGGTGTGTTTGTGATAGCATTATGTTACAGGTTATATCCACACATATGCTTTTAAAGCAAATACTACTGAACCATCAGCTGACCTGAATTTTCTTCAAACGTTTCAAACCAGCTGTGTGAATGATTTGGTCAGTTGGATCAATGATCTTATTCCTGTGTGTAAAATTCAGAATAAAACAAGTGAGATTTTGACAGGTGATATTAAAGTTTCCTCTGTGAGAGATACTGCATGTAAACAGTTGAGTCAGGTTGAGGTCTGGACTTTGGGCCATTGCAACACAATGAAGTGTCAAACCTACAGCATGATCACATGACAAAAGATGGAAGCTGTCGCATCAGTATAAGTTTTTTTATTGTAATATATTTTTAACTATGGAACTAATAGTGTTTTGCGTTTCCCAAACAAGACCGAACACTAAAATCATCCAACACTGATGTGTTTTTACCTCAGTGCAAAGTGCATTTGGGTATAGTGACAATTAAATCATTGTTATCCTGCTCAGCACACCACAACAGACTGTATACATTCAAGGTGGCCAGAGGGTAGATATTAGGTTCAACCATGTAAATCTAGACGGGGAAGTAAAAGTCTTTGGTCAACATAGAGACGATACAGGGGATCTGCTTCTTGTTGCTAAATCCAGGCAGGTTGCAGGACGACTCAAACTGGCGTGAAACACCGTGGCTGACTCGCGTCATGATCTGCATCAGATCCAGCTTCCCACTGTAGCGCTCCAACATCTCACACAACTTCTGTATGAACCAGGAGCCGTTGCTTGTGTTTCTCCATGAGTAGTATCCTGCAGGACGGGTGACAGCGTTAGCGCTCTTAGAAAACAAGTTTGGACAGCACATGTGACACATCAGCTGCGTTGTAGACCAAAAAAAAAAAAGGAAACAGAAAAAGGGAAGCATAGACAGAAAATGAACAGGACAATGTGTCGATGCTTGTTCTTCACACCCCAACCCATCGGTTTATGAGAATGACCCAGAAGGTGGGTCCTGAGGTCGGGACATCACTCTAAAATGTCCCGTCTGAGAAACTGTTTGTACCTGGAGCGGTGGAATAGGCGTATAAGAAGTCGGCCTCCACAGGAATCTTCTCAGACGTCTGCTCGTCTCCTTCACTGTCGGTCTCAATGACTCCCTCATCCAGGGCTGAACCACGGCATGCCTGAAAAGGAAGGAGAAACTCAAAATCGATCTCATATTTGGCACACATCTTGAAACACCTTAGGGAACTTGGGCGGGCAGTTATTCGAAGCATTATCTAAATGAACTTGAATTTCAGCAGCACCAGGACATATAAACAAAAGTTATCAGTCATATTGGATATTAAGAAAAAGGGTTAAAGGTATATTTTGTAAATTCCAATCTTTAAAAGTAGTTTAAAACCTCCCCACATTAACTAAAGCTCTCGAACAATGTGAAGAAACATCTGGACTTTATATCCAAAACATCTGTGTTGGGCAAGTTGTCCTCAAAGGTCCTGGAGGAAATCAAAGTGGCTAAAAAGTGGGTGTGTTAGCTCTGGCTCATCAGTTAAATATAAAGAAATTCAATGGTTAAATTTTTTTTTTCATGTACATTTAAAGTGAAAGCACTGTTTTGTTTTTAAAAGTTACAAAACAGATGACAATTAAAGCAACACTTTGAACTTAATAAACTACAAATGAAGACGTTACTATATAAAGACTGAAAAACGGGAATGTGAAGACACATCGCAGAAGAGTACCACACTGCCATAATGAACTCACCTGTATGAAGAAGAGCTTTGGTTTCCCCACCAGACCCTTGCAGTGCTTTCCTTTGAAGCACTGTACCAGCGTATCAAACTTTTCACAGCCGTCAGTGCCGTATATGACACCCTTATCCCCATGACTAAGCATCACACACACAAATGATGCATTGTTCTTGTGGTCCTCTTTGGATGCTGGAAACACAGCAGAACAGAGGGGAAACACCAAGGAATCATTAGTCCAGCTGTTTTTAAACAACCCCCTGATGCCAACTCACAAGCCAGTGCTTTTATTTTGGCGGGGCTACTCTAATAGAATGAACAAAAATAACATTTTCTGGACATTTTATGTTCCTTCACATCCTTTTTCACTCTTCTTTCTTAATGGGCTAAGGCTACTCTCCTAAAACGACTGGGATGATTGGTTAAAACCAAACCAGACAGTACCTGTTATGTAAGTGTAACTGGTGTAGCTCTATCACATCCGCCAACTGCTAACAAAAAGCTATAGCAACATTAGAACAACTGCCGTCTGGTGGTTACCACAACCACAGCCTTTCACTACAATCAGCTCACAGGTTGACTGTAACAGGATGGAGAGGTTTTTGTGAATACAGAGGTAAAGCTTTAACGTCTTCTTACCGTCTAACAACAGCCTTTTCATCTCAGCCACAGTCTGGTCATTTAATGTTTTGACCTTGTAACCCAGGTTTTTGAAGGTCTTTGCAACATTGGCAGCATCAGCATCTGTCCCATTACGAGTGCCCATCCCTACAGAGATACACAAGCAGAAAGGCAGCACACTATAAAGTCAGCACCGTCTGGAAATCCTGGAAATAAAATCCAAACAGAATGCAATGATTTAAAATCTCATAAGCTGATATTTTATTCACAACAAAACTTTAAAAAACCATCAAATCAAGCTAATACATTTAACTATTTCATGATAAATATACAGCTCATTCTAACCCAGATTATCTGTGTTTAATATTAAAGTTTGTTAAATTTAAAACATGTAAATGTGACAACTATTAAAAAAAAATAAGAACTGGAGAAAGAGGCAAATACTTTTTCACAGCACTGTAGGGTTACCTCAGGTTAACTGGCCACATGTCAGTAACATGGTTGGGTATCATATCATGATTGGACGCCCAGAATCTGGCATTAGTGCCTATGGAACTAACAGCCTTCACATCTGGGAGGGGACCATCACCATCGTCTTTTAAACTGCATTCTTTATGTGGCTTCGTACTAGAAGAGTACGGGTGCTGAACTGGCCTACCTGCCTCCAGATATTTCACCACCTGCAAACAGCTGGAGCATCACGAAACAGGAACATGACAAATAAGAGCCAGGAGTGCTGTACAGGTAGAGTCCTGATATTAAACAAGAATGGGAGAACGGGACAGCGCTCGTTTCCTCTGCTCTGTGGTCAATGAAGTGTTGGTTCAAGAGTTAGGAGTTTGCCTTGTAATCGGAAGGTTGCCGGTTCGAACCCGGGTTTGGACAGTGTCGTTTGTTGTGTCCTTGGGCAAGACACTTCACCCGTTGCCTACTGGTGGTGGTCAGAGGGCCTGGTGGCGCCAGTGTCCGGCAGCCTCGCCTCTGTCAGTGCGCCCCAGGGTGGCTGTGGCTACAATGTAGCTGCCATCACCAATGTGTGTGTGGATGACTGGATGTGTAAAGCGCTTCGGGGTCCTTAGGGACTAGTAAAGCACTATACAAATACAGGCCATTTACCATTTGGTCTGTGAGATCTGCCGCTGCATTCTGTTTTACATTTTAGTTCCAAGTTTGTTTTGGAACTGGAATTGTAACTGTCACAGCAGGATTCCTTTGTACTGCAACTGCACAAAAAGCAAAGCAGTGGAAAGTACTTCATTTGACTTTTTGTACATTTGGAAAAATGTGGGAAAATCCCATCTCCCTTTTCACTGCAGACACTGGGATTTGTCACAGCAGCAGCTGTAAAATGATCCTACAGATGCTACTACTGTTACACCACAACATGTGCACATTTACAACTGGGTGAAGTGAGAGGGAAACATCTGCACCATAGAGGTGTCATGTCTTACAAATACAACACTATTATTGAGCATAGTGTAAAAAGAAAACAAGCACTCTCCGACATTCTATAAATCTGGATAAGGTTATAACATACAAACACTCCTGTGACAGGAAGTCCAAGAAGGAAGAGTTCGGGTCTTAGGAGGTCAATCAACCACCATTCAATCTCCAAACACGTGCTGGGTAATAACATTTAAAGGATCTTGTGTTGGTCTTCACTGTATTTACATTTTATTCAAGGTCATATCCATGTGAGGTACATGTTTTCTTTTCCTATTGTGATAAGTTAAAAACTAAAAAGACTGTATCAGGTTGTTTTTATGCCACAGTGTGAAGTGTGAGGCACAATGTAGCGCAGCTGATGACATTTGGAAAATTAGTGAAGTTTGGAACGAGCACTGTGACAAGGGAGTTTTAGACGGAGACAATGATCATGAAATGCAAAGTGTCTCAGTCCATCTTAATGACTGTCTAGACCAGGGGTGGGCAACTCCAGGCCTCGAGGGCCGGTGTCCTGCAGGTTTTAGATCTCACCTTGGGTCGACACACCTGAATCACATGATTAGTTCGTTACCAGGTCTCTGGAGAACTTCAGGACACGTTGAGGAGCTAATTTAGCCATTTAAATCAGCTGTGTTGGTTCAAGGACACATCTAAAACCTGCAGGGACACCGGCCCTCGAGGCCTGGAGTTGCCCACCCCTGGTCTAGACCCACTGTTACCACTGTTGTATCTAGCATTTTATTTTATTCTATTCTATTGTGTACAGTATCTCATAGATATATCAATCCACTGTTTTTTTCTCTAATTTTCTATGCAACTTTGCACTGTCCACTGCTGTAACAAAACAAATGTCCCATACGTGGAACTAATAAAGGTTATCTCATCTTACCTGTTTTTGAGTGGAAGTTCTTGTTGTTGATAATCACACAGGTGCCAATGCAGGGGTAGTCCATCTTGTAGCGGTAAACATCAGAGGCTTCTGGTTTACTGCTGTTCCAGTCCTTTTCCTCAGTAGTCTTGCAACTTCCTGCAGCCTCTGCATTTTCCCTGATGGAGCAATCCACACACAACACACACACCACACACACACACACACACACACACACACACTCTGACTCATGACTGCCCTGTACTTAAAACATGAAGAACTTGTTTAACACCGTCACACATAAAAGAAGTTGTTAACAAGACTGTAGCTACTGTAGCTAAACTTGTTTGTTTACCCACGACTTCAATGAAAACGTACAAGAATATCACACAGATTGGTTTTGAAATGTCATTGTACCAGATAGAACTTCAGAGCATTGGTGCAACTAAGCATTTTCACATGTACCATTTTCTTTTGAGCAGCTCTTGTACGCTCAGCTTCTTTACTAATTAATCCTGCTGGTTTAAAACCACACTGTGGCAAACTGAAGAATAAACTGCTGGCTGTCAAAGTGAAGATGACGGTAACATAAGCCACTTGTGTTAAAATATGAAGGAAAACAACCTGAGCCAAGGTCAAATCAGCCAGGAGGTGCACAAGTCTCCACATTTCAGCAAACAGAGCTGCTACAGTAGTTAAGCTTTCTCAACACGTGGGCACTCAGACAGTGAGCAACAACGCACAATAGTTACCCATTTCCACAAAGTGCAGCATCTACAGTGTCCCCACCTCTCTGCATGTCACCATCAGCCATGTTCCTGCACACAGAAGAGACAAAAGTTGGCATAGAAATCACCACAGGAAGATAAAGAAACCAAACACCCCGTGGATCCTCTCCAAAGGTGGACCACACCCCTACTAACGCTTACAGTTGGTTTAAAAACACATGCATTTTCGTTTAGGCTGATTAGCTTCCTCATTTTCAAGATTTAAGATCAGTGATGTAGATCATGCTATAGCATTTCTTCATTAGAAAAAGGAGAACAATTACTTTACAAGGAAATACATGCCATTCTCAGTGTTTTCAAGAAAGAGCTACACTTTCTGGAGAAGTGTATTTTTGGAGTCTGGTTGGGTTGTGCAAGTTGCAAAACTGTGAAAAGCATGACTAAAACGTTTGGAGTTGATTGATGTGCAATTCTTGAATAATAATAATGTATACTTTACTGATCCCCGTGGGGAAATTCCTCTCTGCATTTAACACATTCACTCAGGGAAGCACACACCAACAAACTGGAATGGGATTCTTCTTTTTTTGCAGTCCCAACCTGTAAGGTCATGTAGCTTGATAGAGTATGCCAGATTATACAATCTCAAAGTGAAAAAAATAAAAACCCCACAACAAGCACAATAGTTACCCTGGAAGCTGTTCGGTAACAGGGATAAGATAAACCTTTATTAGTCCCAAACGTGGGAAATTTTGGGGTCATGGCAGAAGGCACAAGAGCAGTAAAAATAAGAAAAACATTAGACCAGTGGTTTGGTGGTTTGTGGGTTTGGTGCCTCCATACACTCAACCTTGTGTTTACCAACATAGAATCTACTTTATGGATTAACTAATATGTCAATATATAAGTTAAAGCAGTTTAAAAGCATACTCAGGAAGAGCCACTCCTGTTAAACCACACCAAACTGTAGCTCATAGTGAAACCACTGACACAACAGGAAGTGTTTTATAAGGATCATGAGAAAAGTTACCTCAGTGTGAAAGAGAAAATAACTGTCAACATGAAAACAGTGAGTCAGTATCTTTCTGTTTGATTTTTTAAAATTAAATTCTGAAACATCCAGATGTTAGTTTGATAAATATAGGTGTATGAGAACACTGCAGTACATAATGTACACGTTGTAAAATATAAAGGTCTGTCAAAATGAAGACTACTAACATAAGCCAGCCGTATATTACGATGCTTATTTTTCCTACATTGTGTGTACTAGTACATGGCACTGGTACATATGCCACCAAGCAACTGGTCACTTAAGCCTGTCGCTTGGTGTCAGCAAGGCTACGTGATGAGGTCATATTTTCCGATGCAGATAAAAGCCTTTGGGTGAACTAAGACAGTTTTCCTCTTTTAAATGGATATTACACTTGTACGGAATGGTGTGAAGGCACAGCAGTTAGTTTCAAAAACAGCAATAGTATTTTATGTCTTTTGTTCATCTCTAAAAATATATTTCATTTTCCTGTAATTGCGGGTGCTGTGCTGAACAGTAGACCGTCGTAAATGACTCATGGCCGATAATCTGTCAAAAACACATCTCTCATGAAAGCCATTTCTGTCACCAAGTAGATGTTGAGATGAAGTTTTGGCAAAATCACTTGTACAGACATTTACCCAGGTAAAAACTGATTGCCACCAAAAATGTCTTTTTTTCAACAGAGATTTGTCCCAGAGAGCTGCAAACAAACATAACATCACAGTTTTATTAAGATATTTAAAATGGCCAAAAAGGGCTGATGGAACTGACTATAATGTAGGTGCAGTAAGGCTGTATAGACATAGGAAATACAGACAAACAGGTCCTGTCTTTATTTTAGATATAACCCCTCCATAAATGTATGGTGAGTCTATTTACCAATATAAGCACACTGAAACATCAAAAATCTGTTTCTAGCACAACACTGGCATCAGGAGGAATACCAATAATTAATAAATGCCCTCAATGAAATTCTTTTATATTTTAAGTCTCCCATTTAGTGAGCTGGGCTACCTCTGGACCCTAGACCCACGTTCAACAACTCAGGTTTAGAGGATCTCAGCCTCTCATAAATACTGGTCACGTGATCTAGCCAAAGTGAAAAAACCACAAAACCCATGATGCTTCCTGTAAGTTGTTCATTTGACTATTATTAGTTAGGTTTACTTTTGGGGTTAGGACCACAGACTGCTGTTTCCACACACCCATGTGTTTGAATGTTAACATGTTCAAAGCAGACTAATACTAAGGAACAACCACTACTGTTTAACTACACCAAGTTAGAGCTAATAACGAAACTGCAATGATAACAAAAAATTATTTACAACCCTTCTATCAGCACGTTCTTGTTTTTACGTTAAGCCAATTGAAATGCTTCCACGCACCATACCTGGATGTTAGCTTAATAATTACCCCGTACATGAGTGACAGATCTGTGGGAATATTCCATATGAATTATATAAATGCCGTAAAAGTGAGTCCCACTGCAGACTAGTAGCACAAACTACAAAAACCTAACATACGACAACTGTCCATTAAAGTGCTACTACAGCTAATGTTACACAGTAATAAAGGCGAGTGAACAATGACCTAAAAATAATACTCCCGAGCTGGTTTGTTAAACAATTTCAGTTTAGTTTACAGCTACGTCAGAAAACGCGTTAGTGAAGCAAATAGTTGATAAAACACGTAAATATCAGCGGGAACACGGTAAACCCACGCAGCGAGTAACTCATAAGGGTAAATACGAACGGAGTAGAAAACACCAAAATAAACGTACCTCTTAATGAGACAGTAGAAAGTGCTTTTATGAAGTATGTTACATAAATAAAGCCAACCAGGAAATCTCTGCTAAAAGTTTACACCTGAAACTTTGAGCCAATGGGAACGCCGATTCTGTGTGGGCGGGATGACGCTACTAAAAGACAAACTCTGATTGGTTTAGACAACTATTGTTTAGTTACCAACAATCCCTTCTCTTTTCTGCACAGGCAGGTGAAATGCTGTGACAAATAATTATCAGAAGCTCCGCGGAAATCCCAGTAGCAGTTCAGACTGCTTCCGGAATTTCTTTCCTTTTGTTAAATAAAGAAAGTAACTGAACTACACACGCACACAAACTCTGGTTCCATTATTTGAATTTATTAAATACAATATGAATGTATTCATATTATTAATCTATAAAACATGTCACATACTTCTAGTAATCATCCAGTTTACATTTATGATCTAAATGAACAGGACAGTGTTATATACAAAGCCTTATCTACACCATACATTACAATCCAAACCGTCAAGCTGCTTCCAGCCTCTCATCTCATATTGTGCAGTCTCTGGGAGCTTTAAACGTTCTGCATTTGTGTCATTTCCCAGACTCATTTTAAGTCTCTTTTCTCTTTGCTGTTTTAATGTGCTTCGTCTCCAAGAGCAGAGCTGGTAAGCTGGAGGCCCCGTACTGGAAAAAGGAACCAGAATTCAGCTCATCATTGAAATACACAATACAGTATTTGGGTATTTAATGTTGTTGTGCATCTCTACCGTCTCTTTCTCATTGGGGTGTTTTTGTCTGTAGTCCAGGTACTGTCGGTTGAGCTCTCTGATGTCATGGAGGAAGGCCTGGCTTCGTCTCAGGTCAGCTAACCGCTGCTGAAGTTCAGCTTTCTCCTTCTCCAGCAACCATGCCTGCCTCTCTGCTCTGTTAGAACAATCACATGAGGTCAGCAGTCAGTGAAAGGAAAAGAATGTAAACTTTTACATTCTCCAAGACCTAGTTCTTTCACATAAATGACTCTATAAAGACATAAAAGTTATAACAGGCTGTTTGTAAATCATGTGTGTGAGCTGCTGCTCACCTCATCATCTCATGCTTGGCATCAAACAGTCTCTGCGTGTTTTTACGGATCAAAGAGCCCACCTAACACGAACAATGGAAACAAGCACTTTACCCAACCTACAGAAATACAAGCTGCTCTGTTACCCTTCAGTGCAAAGTATGGACGCTGACTTTGAGCTAAACATAGGCATCAGTACTCTGACATAAAATCACAGTAACAGTATGTTCATGTCTAACACATTCTGCCAGCTCATACGGAAGGTAAGGAGGCGATATGGAACGATTAAATGACTAAAGTTCTCGTCTTATCTTCCAAGAGTATAAAGTGGATTATTGTCGTGCAGACTAGAAGTTCAAGGACACACAGAAACGTCAAAATGAGCCTATTGATCTGATTTTGACCGTTTTGAATGAGTCAAAGTTGAGAATCATTAACTAGCAGGGAGGTGGAGTGGTTAGATGCTTATGTAAATTCATCGTGATGGGAAGTTTAGGACTTTAATGAGTTCTTTTAAATTTTTTCCAGTGCAATGATTGTGCAGCACAAATCTTTAATGACTTAAAAACCAAACAAATCAAAAAACAAGACTTTGTTTGAATCCATTTAGGATTTCCTCCAATCCACACAGGGTCAAAAGAACACAAATATACACACACACAATAATATTTAATTCAATGTCCATTAACAAACTGCAGCTTGACTGAGTGTGTTTGGTAGCCTGATCGATCCATTCCAACCAGTCCCGATGCGTGTTTGGGATCCTTGATCAGAGGTGGCGTACTAACATGCTACTAGGGTCACAATTTAGTATTTTACCATGCTTACATTAGTAAGGCTGGCCAGACGTCATAATTACCTTGTTGTTTTCTCTTTTTAAAACCTTGAGCTCTTTAAGTGAAGTGATCTGAAAGAGACAAATACAGTGTTTGATTTAATGATGGCTGATCAACAAAATGCTGCTGTCTATTAGACTCAATTTATGGAGAAAACAAATCCAAGTTATATCATAAGTCCATTCGTGACATCTAGAGTTTGAAGTAGGATCGACTACTTATTATGTTGTTAGATGAAAAAGGCCTTGTAGGGACCTCCCTGCATTTCATGATGTTTAATGTCAGTAACCAACAAAATACTTAGCATTACAATTGTCACTGTAATCCTGTCCTTCTATAGTGCTTTACACTCTAATATGGCTACACAATGTATGAGTTACTGGTATTACACTGTTGGTTTAATCCAGCTTGTAGCATCCTTCAAAACAACACAGAGTAAAGCTGTGTTGTCCTTGACAACCTCTGTTTGACATCATGACCAGAATCAGGAAAGTCTGACCTTTTCTGTGAGCTGGTCTTTGACATTGCTGGAGAAACAATCAATGGTGTGTCTGACAGCTTTAGACCCCACAGACTCCCTGAAAGCAAGCAGAACAAAGTAATGCTACTGGCAACCTGAATGATTACCTCTACCAGCATGCTTGCAGTTTTCTTGCATCCTGACTCAGCCTTTGAGCTTTTCTAAAGTAAACATCATTGCTTCAATATTTATCTGTGATAGATATCTGTGTGAAACACAGCTGCTGTCAATGCAAAGGCGTTAATAAAAATGACTGTAATGTGTACTTAAAGCCTAGATTACAGGCTACAGAGACGGTCACGGTGAATGAGCGTTGAATTTTGGAAATTTACCTGTACTGCTCACAGAAGTCAAGGAAGGAATCCAGCAGCACCTCCAACTCTGTCCCTCTGTGTTGGCCTCGTTTCTTCCTCCTCTGCTGGCCTGTGCTGGCCTGTTCTGGTTCTCCGGATCCACTGCCTTCGAGGGGAATCATCTCCATTATTTAATCACTCTGAGCAATAATTTTTTAAGGAAAAATGTCAATCACAATTAAATTACAGTAATATTAAATAAAGCACAGGGCCAGGCTCACTGAGATACTTTTCCCAGTGATGTGGTTAGAATCTGTTTTGGTTCTTTCTGATGAAGGCCAACTGTGACTGCATCAGCCACACATGGGCAAAATCAATCCATACATTCACCTCCTTAGTTTGGATTCCAGTTATTTTAGCAATATAATTCATTAATGTCTCTACTTTATCCTAACAATGATATTATGAGCACATAGTAGCATTGTGTGGTTATACTGGCTGCTTCCTGTCTGGGCAAAAGGTGTGGCCAGGTGCCGTTATGTTATTTTGTGTTTGTTTCCCTCTGTGAGTAAATGGTTTGGCCAAACCACTGTTACCCTCCTGTGTCTTTGTGCTCAGTTTACTCATTTAAGTTTCTGGAAGTCACTTTTTCAGTAGTTATGCTTAGTTGAGCTTCTTTATGAATCCACTAATTTTTATTTTTAAATTAGTCTTTTTGGGGGGTAAAATGGTGTAATTGGCTGCTTGGTCCATCACACCAACAGTTGATACAGTTCAGAAACAAATGTTTGTTGTGTTAGTTACAAAAAAAACAACAACAAAAACCCCCACAACAACATGTGATCAGAACCTTTGCAGTAAGGCGACAGTGTTGACTACAACAGCCTCCCACCTTCATGCCAACTGCATGTTTTGTGAAACACTGCCACAGATACTGATTACAAATACACTCATTGGACATTTCATTAGGTACACCTGCATAGTGTTGGGTTGGACCCTCTGTTGTTTTCTAAAATGTTGCAATTTCTACAATCAGGAATGTGATGGAAACATTCCACAGAGATTTGCTCCACAGTGATATGACAACATGTTCAAGAAACCAGTTTGTCGCGATTTGAGCTTTATGACATGACGTGTTATCGTGCTGGAGGCAGCTATCAGAAATGGGTACACTGTGGTCATAAATGGATTCACATAGTCAGCACCAATACTCAGGTATGTATTTGCTTTTAAATAAAGTTGATAATACTGAAACCCAAGGTGAGCCAAGAAAATATCCACACACCACCGGCACCAGCAGCCTGAACCATCAATACCAGGCAGGTCATGCTTTCATGCTGTGTGTACCAAATTCTGACCCTTACATCCAAACGCAGCAGCAGAAATGAAGTCTAATCAGACGTTATGCATTGTAAAAGTGATAACAGACAGTAACTAGTTCTCTTTGCTCTTACCTGATGAAGACTTCCTAGCTTTGGATTTCTCGTACAAAGACTTTTTCATTCTTCCCAAGCTTCCCCTCACGGCCTTCTTTGGACTTGGATTCTGAGGAAATGACATGAAGAAAAAGATGCAAAGTTAGAATATAGCCCATATTTGCCACTGTTGCTCAAAGCTCTGTGCTAATGCTAGTCCATACCCAGCTGGAGTCTACATCCACATCCTCCTCATCAGATGAAAGCACTCGCCTGCTCTTCTGTGGGGCGGGGCCAGAGCTCTGGAACAAATCATTATTTTCAGCACATCTGACATCTCAACTCTATTTTTATTTGAAAGGCTTTATGACCACACAAGAGCTCCTCACCTGTGACTGACTGTCACTGGATCTTCCACTAGCAGACTCACTTTTTCTCTTCTTGTCCTCCTTCCTTTGCTGATTATTCACAGGCCTAGTGGGACACGGACAGACACACACACACAGATAAATAAACCAGTAGGGATATAACATAAAAGTCAGTCACTTCAGCATCATTACTCAGACAGTCAAGTTCAAGTTGTTTGTTTAAGTTCTTCCAGAGTGGGGGGGCAGCTTCTGTACTCACAGTCATAAATATTTGGGTAAGTAGAAAGGAGCTTCTAGAGCTTTGAGGGGTTTGTATGTCATCACACTCTTTGTACAGGGCCTCACCTTGCACTTCTCCTCTTGGCAGGCTTCTTCCCAATTAAACGCTTCTGTATGGCTTTAGGAGCAGGCTGACTGTCCTTCTCTGGGACAGATTTATGTACCTCCACATGTGGCTCTGCTTGTTCATCTGCAGTGGCTTCCTTCTCAGGGCTAACCGGTGCATACAGGAGGTTTAAAAAAAAAAGAGTCAGCACTCACGTCACAATAAACTAGTAAGTGCACATTAACTATAACTTACCTGGTTTGGCCCTTCTCACCAGCACTTCTCCTGCCCCTCTCTACCTTCTTTTCTTCCTTCCTCTTCTCTCGACCTTCCTCTGCCACATTCCTCTTTACAGCAGATCCACGCTGTCCGCCGGTGGCCTTTCCTGGGTTTTCTGGTCTGTTCTGTTCTTCTTCAGGCACATTTAAATCTTCTTCCATGGCGGTACTGTGCAGAGGGTTGCCTGGGCAACACAAGCATCATGTGGTCAGCCAAAGTTCATTAGGAGCAGAAAATGTATAACAACACATGACAAAGGTACTCAGATTCAATAGGCTTACCATAATTTATCTGTAACCCTGCCAGGAAGCTAGCTTTGTCTATAGAGGACAGGTTGGTGGAATCCATTTGATCAAAAGCTGACGCTTTCTAAATTTGAGCAAAACAAAGTGGAATAAAGTATAATTAGGTGCTTTAAAAAGTTGCCCCACAACAACTATTTTTACGTGTTTTTCCTCAAAGATGCAGCAAACAAAAGAAGGACCAATCGATCTGATCACACTGAACCAGTCATGGATGAACTTACTTCGCTCTCCACTGGAGGCGCTGCCGACACTCTGGTTCCCCGTCGCTTTTTGGCACTGCATAAACAAAAGGCCATATGTTATTAACTGGCTCTGGATGCTGGGTTTGTTCACCTACCAGCCTGGTTAAAGAACGCAAGGCTGTGGTGGAATTCTTACCTGGATAGACCCAGGTGAGGCTATATCGATAACGAGAGCCGGTTATATTCTTAAAATACTAAAAGGAAAGTGCTTCATGATTACCTCCTTTAGCAGAGGACTGTCACTTATGTTAATAGAGTAGATAGGCTGTCCCACACTTTACAGTGACACACCACCCAACCATTCAAGACAAACCATCACTCGATAAGTGGCTCACATCGTGTAAATACTCATCAGGGTTTCCTATTTCATGCCACAGTCAGCTGATATATTTTAAACCTTTCACGGGCTACGTTACACCCACATGTGAAATAAAAACATTGGGCCAGTGGCAAAATGTGCTTCTTATTAAGAGGCCGGCTCTTGTGCCGAATGTAGATTAAAAGAAATAAGAGCTTATCTGCTACATCGTTGTTTTTTGTTTTTTTATTGAATGTGAGCAAGCTCAGAGAGATGGTGATCAACATCAGAAAGAAGAGGGCGGCCATACAAATACTGAGAACTGGCTGTACATATAAAGCAGGCTCTGGCTCTGTGAATGGCTCCAAACGAAGCACTTTTGAAGCTGTGACCGCCATCACGGAACAGATACATACCACTAGTTGTCACACTCTATAACACAAGTGTGTTTCTCTTTTCGTTACTCGATAGTATAACTTCCCTCACTGACATCATGCTAACAGCAGCAGGTCAACGAAAAGTTTCTTTTAGCAAACAAGGTGTTCCGGTATGTATAAAGAAATATTTCTTGTAGTGTTGAAATGTTGGAAATCAAAACGGAAAGTTCTCACCTCATTGCGAACAACTGTAGGTTTAGTACGTTATATAAGCTGTTCGTCAGTCGGAGGAGCTCAAACAGCTTCCCGCTGCTCCCGCAAAATAGTTCAAGTTCCGGACTGTACCATTCCAGTCACACAGGGGTGTAAAATAATACAATAAAAATGTGCAAGTGGGGGTTATAGAGATAAAATAACTGCATTCGAGACTCAACTTTAACTTTGCCTTAAGTTGCTTTGAATTCACTATATTCGAAAGAATGTTTACAGTGAGAATAAAAAAAAAAAGCCAACCCCACAGCGGATTTGAACAGTCCTTATTTCTACGGAATGCGAAAAAGACCATAAAGAACTTTTTTCGAACCTTCGAAAGCAACGAAATCTGGGACATAAATCAGTGACTGATGTCAATACAAAAACAAATGCGACTGATTAAATATAACAAGAATAAATGAGAATCTTTAAAGTTTGTGCATTAGTGAAGCAATGTACAAACATTACACCGATTTTTTTAATCAAATATTTTACAAAATGTGACATTAAAAACAATTATAATACAAATTAATGTTATTTTTCCTTGTTATCTAAATAATGCATTATTTAAAAAACCGATTCATTCACCAAATCTCTTCCCTTCCTGAACCCACTATAAAGTAATTAAACATTAACAAGGCTTTCCCTCTGTGTCTGCTCCGTATGTTCCTGAGTGACTTCCCTGTGTACAGTAAGCTAACATTGAATTGTTTCATCTGCTGATCCCCCTAGACAAGTCCTGACTGCAACTAAATTAATTCATGCAGACAATGAAGGAACCAAGTGAAACAATCTTGCTGTTAAAAATTTCAACACTAAAACAAAATCATGACATCAAACTGTCTCATCAATGCCAGTGAACCATTCTGTGTGAGAATGATGCAAAACAAAAGTGCACAATGTGTGTTTGCTTTTTGCTGGTACTGAGATTTGTGATGTGACAAAGTTGAAGTACAAACAAAAAACAGCTTCTTCAGACTCAGCACCTTATCAGCATCATCATCATCATTAATATTTAAATATCAAAGACTAATCAATTCCATCAACAGTTAAAATTGACTTCCTGTCTTGCGTACCACAGATCCTGTAGTCAAATTATTTTTGTGTTCTGTTGAGCATGACAATCGTGTTGTTTGGCCGTGAGAACTAAAGCGAGTCCTCAGGGTTTGTACTGTAGTGTCCTTGTCTTCGTCTATGTCCATAAAATCACATTACTGATTTGATAAGCACCATTGTGTGTGTGGAAGTAGTTGTTACTTTTAATTAAGCCAGGTAATAAAAAGATAACCTGCTTTGTAGTACAGGCCTGTGATGATGGCCTCGAGGGTCTCATTCATTTGCTTTCTGTTGTGTGCTTCAGCTTGTACCTCAGTTATTCTTTCCCCTTTTAATTGAATCTAAAGCACCATTAGAAGAGCTGCCGCCTATTCTTCCCTCCCGCTCTCCACTTGTCCTTCTACATTTTGATCCCAGCGTATAACTCGTCGATCTGGGATCTGAAGTACTGGCGCAGTTCGTTCCTCTTGGCCTTCATTGTTGGAGTGAGCAGGTCGTTTTCGATGGAGAACAGCTCGGTGTGAATGCAGATGGCTTTTACCTAAAGAACAGACATGTGGCCAGGTGGTGTTAGTGACAATAATAATATTACTTCTAATATTTGATGGAAAAACAATTCAAAGTATACAGAAATACTTCAACTATGACTGAGTGCTGTACCTGCTCAAAGGACTTGAGGCCTCCTGCCTTGCCCAGCCTCAGCATGTCTTCCAAGATGGCTGCTTTAACTTCCTAAATACAGAAGAATGAAAAAATTCTCAATATATTACTCAATATTAACATTGTTAAGCTGCTGAACACTGGCCTATGAGTCATTCAACCATAAAGAGAAACCTAAACAACAGACGAACCAGTGTTGTGTGTAATACATAATAATTAGCCATCAGATTTTGCCTTATAAACCGTTTATATTTGCACATGTTTCTATAAATCGCTCCACCTATTTCACCTGCAGCAAAAATATAAAGAAATAAGGGATGGCTCAAGACTTTTGTGCAAGCTTTCTGAATCCATTACCGCTCTGCCACATAGTTCCAGGTAGCTGCCCTGCAATCCCAGCGTCCTCCTGGTCCAGTCAGACAGGAAGTCGGGGTCAGGAACCACCACTGCTACCAGACACGCCTGGAGGCAAACAACATGTAAATGTATCTCATTCAAAGTGGACTTTGTTCTAGAGAAACTTGCAGTTTTAAAGAGAGGACCTACCTGCAGACTGTCTCCATGCACAAATACCTGCGCCACCGCATCACTCCTCATGTAGATGTTCTCTATCTTCTCAGGAGCAATGTACTCGCCCTGTGCCAGCTTAAAGATGTGCTTCTTCCTGTCCACGATCTTCAGCGTGCCATTCTGTAAACAAACACGTGCACGCACTGAATCCAGGTGTGGCCACAGACCACATATGTATTGAGCTTAATGTAATGAACAGATGAAGAACCCACCGGAAGCCATTTCCCAATGTCTCCCGTGTGGACCCACCCATCTGCATCGATGGTCTCTGCTGTTCTCTCTGGGTCATTTAGATAGCCTTGGAATACGTTGGCGCCCTTCACGCACACCTGGAACACATACGCACACGTGACTAGTGTGAATGACTGAAACAACTATGGACATTAAGTAAGCTATATGTGCTGATGTCAGCTTTTCAGTTTTACCTCTCCCTCTCCATTTTCAGCCAGGTAGTTCATCTCGGGTACATCCACCAGTTTAACTATGTTACAGGGCAGAGGCGCTCCAACATGACCTGTTGAGATGAAGGCAGTTTGAGGTCATCTTCAGATCAGTAATCATTTTATACTTTTACATAGTTGGTTAAAGTAGGTTAAGTAAGGTTGGTTAAGTTCTGCAGCTTTGTTATGTGCTACCTGCAATGCAGTCTCCAGGCATGGTCACTGTGCAACCTGCAGTGCACTCGGTTTGTCCATAGCCTTCATAGAACTGAGACAGAGCACAAACCACAATTATTATTATAATCGTTAGTGATGCTGCTGCTACAGACAGAATTATGCAACATGGAAAATGACAAAAGGAGGGCGGGGTGGATCATCCCAGAGGACATTACTGTGATGTCACATACTACGGAAGTAAAACAACACAGGATAACAGTAGATTACATTCAGCAATTGTGTGTGTGTGTGTTACCTGACAGCCTAGTGCAGCTCTGAGGAAGGTGAGAACAACTGGAGATATGGGAGCTGCTCCTGTTATCATGAGACGCACACAGCCACCAAGACTGGCCTGCAGAGGGCAGCACATCACATTATTTACTTCACAGCTGCTCAAATGCATCCCAAACAAACTCACTCAGACATTGTTAATGCTCTGATACTACAGTGTTTTTGTATCGTCATTGTTTGCTCTGTTTTCCATTTTCCTGGAATGGAAATTTTCCTTTTAATAATGTGGATCCCCAGGTAACGAGTAGGTTGGTATTTATGTTTTTTAATTTTTTTTTCACTGTTGTTTAAAATAATAAACTGTATATATTCATGGACAATTAGTCATTTTGTCATAACAGCAGCTGACAAAATAGTATTAAAATAAAAGCGGTGCTGGCTCTGAATACCTGGACCTTGTTGAAGATGAGCTTATCCCATATACTGTCTTTCCTGATGATGCCTTTCATGATCTCAGAATGCTTCCTCTTGAAGGCAAATTCCAGCAGCCAGCGCTTCCAGGGTGAGTTGGCCAGACCGAAGATCTACACCAGAAGAATTACCAGGATTAAACAGAACAACATCAGTAAAGCTTACGATCAGCACTGCATTTATGCAAAATCGTATCTTTATAAGATATCATAGCACACAAATGAGCAGAGTGTTTACACTTCTTCATACCTTATCATACATTCTGTTTAAGAGTCGTGGAACCACGGGGAACACCGTAGGCTTCAGCACCTTCATGTCATCTGACAGTCGACGAATATCTCCCTGGAAATAACCAATCCTGGCTCCATGTATCAACATGACTCCCTACCAGACAGGGAGAGGAAATTTGAGACAATGTTATTAAAAGGAGCCTGACACAGCAGGCCGGAAGGAATCCTCCTTGATTTTTAACGACAGGTGGAACAAACCTGCACGACCCTCTCAAACATGTGAGCCAGGGGCAGATAGGACAAATGGATATCATTGGGAAGCACTGGACAGGTGGTCTAAAACAAACACACACAGCAAGCAATCAACACAAAGACAAACACACATGCACAAAGACAGAGAGGGAAAGCATTAACCTTCGTAATCCCCCCGCCCTCCCCAGCATGTAGGACAGATGCAGAAAAGACAGCAAGCTTCTTCTGAAGCGGTCTGAACGTACGACTGGAGAGAAGAGGGACGAGACCATTAAAGGTCTTAGTGAGCTGTGTTTTCTCTGTCTTCCCTTCAGCATTTTTCCTTTCCTTCTCCTTCCTGAAGCTGCATAGACACTAGAAGCGATGTGCAGTGATGTGGGGACAGGGCAGAATAAAAATTAAGGCTATTTGGTGACTTTGAGTGTCTACTGGTGAACAAACTCCTGGTGATGAAAAGTGGGCAGTACCCACAATCAATAAAGTCTCAACTTCCAGGCAAGCACCTGAGGAAACTACTAGACTGACATACGATACGTTAGAGCTGGGGAGTCAAACATAAGGCCCGGGGGCCAAATTGGTCCAACAAAGACTGCAATCTTTGGACATACATTTAACACTTTTTGTTATATTTTCATAAGTTTTACAGTTTTTCCTACTGATAAAGAGACAATTCATATAACATCAAAGTAACAGACAAACAAATGTTTTCTTTAACTACTATAGAAACTTTAGTTTTCTACATTGAGTCCGTAGTAATTCTGAAATGTTTTCTGTAATTTTGCACATTTATTTATTTACAATTTAAGCCTTAAGAGTCACGGCAACAGATTACTTTCATTTACTAGAAAAACATTTTCTTGTTATGCAGAAAAACTCAGAAGGGTCACCACAAGGTCTCAAACGACCAGCTTCAAAGAGATGTGCGATGAGCAAACAGAGAGATGGTCTATGATTACATCAGCACCTCACCCCTGTAATCTTGATGACAGCTGAGCAGTTGGAGACAATATTCCCATGTGTCAACATAGCTCCCTTTGGTTTTCCTGAAAGTGCGTACAGGAGAAATGGCAAATATTTTAGCTAACTCAAATCAGAGTGGCTGCATGTCACTGTGAGTCTGTGGATGTGTCACCTGTTGTTCCACTGGTAAAGCAGATGACTGCCATGTCCTTGGGCTGAGGGGGCTGAAGAGATGGAGGTAAAAATGGATCAGACAGCATAACAGACAGCATCCTCAATATTTAGAGACAGTCTAACAGGCCTGTGTTTACATACCAGTGGTTCCTGGTGGTTGGCCTTCCCTATGGCCTGTGCAACAAGAAAAGCAGGTTAACTAACAGATCTGAGAATACAGAGATAAAAGGAAATGATGACAACTGAGACAAAACAACAGGAAACGTAGGCCGAAGAAGTAACCATCTAAGAAACAAATGAAAGTGCAAACAGGCCAAATAAACACAAAGCAGCAAGGACAGCAAAACTAAACTATTTGCCTACTTCCTGGATTATTAGCTTTTTGCACATCTGTCACACTGAAATGTTTCAGATTACTAGAAAAATTTGAATTTTACACAAAGATAATCAGAGTAAACTTTTCATTAAGTAAAGATGAAAAGCTATCAAAGCCAGTCTGGCTCTGTGTAAAAGCTGTTAACTGGTTGTGCCACCCTCGTATTTGTGATAACCGATAAATCTGAGACGAGCCTGTTCTTTTTGGTCAGCAGCGATTTTCTCCTTGTAACTCTCCCATGATGTCATCTCTTTTCTTATTGTTGAATCATGAACTTTGACCTTACTGAGATAAGTAAGGCTTGCAGTTTTTTAGATGTAGTTTTATTTTTTCACTACCTCCTCGATGTGTCATTGATGCACTCTAGGAGTAAATCTGATTATGTGCCCAATCCAGGGATGGTTCAGTCGAACGCTTCTAGATTGATCCATTTGTGGTCACCGGCTCGCCCTTAGAACTGCATTTGTAACAACTTTGTAACTGATAGATGTCAAGGACTTTGTTTCCTTTTGGTCTTTTAAACTTTATTTCTTTTAACCTACTTCACTTTGTTAACAGGTTTAGCATTTCAGTGATTTCATGAGTCAGAAGGTTTGACAGTAATCAAATAAAATTAAACTAAACTTTCTGAGAATGTGGTTAATGGCATTTAAATCATGGTTTAAAAAAGGGGGGGATCAATAACTTCACACATAGAAGGTCTGGGAAGCTTTTTTTCTTTGAATAAATGAAGTTATAATTTTGCCTTTGTCTAATATTCCAATTTGTTTAATGATCCGAAAGATTTGAAAGTGTGAGAAATATACAAAAAATAGAAAATCAGGAAGGAATTGAGTACTTTTACAGCACTGCACAAAAACAGAAAACAAAGGAGAAGCTGTTGAAGGAAAAGAATAAAGTTTATTAAAGGTAGAAGCAGAAGAATGAAATAAACACACACAAAAGACAAAGACATTACGATAAATAATAATAATAATAATAATAATTAATTTAAAAAAAAGAAAAAGCCTTCTGACCATCATCTCCTGCAGGCTGAGGATGTGGATTCCAGCCTGCTGTCCCCGTTCGATCAGGCTGGTGTTCGGGCTCTCCATTAGAACAATTGTTCTCACACTGTGTTTCGTGTTGTTAATGCAGTCCAGCACTAGATTGACTTTATCCATCACATCGCACACTATAGTTGAGATAGAAGCTGCAAAAACAAATAGCAGATAATCAGCTGAACGTCTTCAGAAAAACCTCTGCCATCACCATTGTTTACCTTTGTCTATAATATAGCCGATGGCCTCTGTTCCCAGCGTGTCATACAGAGGGACTGACACCAGAGAATAGGTGTAACACGCCAGCTCACTGATGGTCCACTACACACACAAATCAGAATCATCAGAATCAGAATACTTTATTGATCCCTGGGGGAAATTATTTAAACAAACATTACAAGATTAAGTTTGATAATGACTCCGTCGTCAAAAAGCAGCACATTCAGGTTCATCTTAGTACTGAAGTAATGAGGCTGTGAGATCATAGAGCAGCTGCTTGTTAAAGTAAAGACTAAAACCTTGAAAGTGTGCGATTATGTACCTCTGGTCTGTTCTGAGAGAATATGCCGATGTGAGAGTCGGCAGTCTTGCTGTTTCCTTTGTGAAGAAATGCAGAACCCAGATTCTCTGCTTGCTCAATTACCTAACACATAAACACACACATATACACACAGACACACACACCAGCTGTTAATGCTGACAAACTCAACCTTGTTCATCCTCAGAAATCAAAGTTTGATTTATGCTCATTTTGCCTTTTCACCTTCTCATTTACATGTGATCACATTTAGCACAAAGTTACAAAGTGACGATTTCAGATTTGCATACAGAATAAAATGACGCACTTGCAGAGTGAATGTCACCGGCAAACAACGTGACCAAAAAGACGAGGTCACCTTTTTGACCACCACTTTGTAAACAACTGTTTATACTGACTGCAAACTGTAGCTTTCACCCTGGAGGCCATAATGTTTATACAAGGTGAGCTAATCTTGGTATCTCTTACCTCTCTGTAGGAAATCCATTCATAAGGCTGTTTTGGCTTCCTGGAGCCGACACAGGGACCGTTACCTGGATGATGAAAGAGAAGAGTTACTACAGTGGAAAGTTAGAAATTCAAAAGTGTTCCCAGGATGTCTTCATACACATATCCCTATTACACATATAGATGATTACACTTCCTACCCTGCATGCTTGGCTGCTGGCACAGCAGTAAACTGAAGTGTTGACTATTTTGTCAGCCTTCTGGCATTAAGAAAGAGTACACAGGTCCCAAAGTCAAACAAACACTGTGGCATCACTGAGAGTTACAAACTGTCTAAAGTCTTTCATCTTTAATAAAATGATCAGCGTTGCTGCTTTACCAGGTGTAACAATTAAGTTTAACATCCAGGCATCCATGAAAACAGGATTTAATAAATTTAACGGAGTTAGAAGTTAGCAGGAAGTTAGCTCGCTAGTTTCTACCTAAACATGATATAGCATGTTCTGACTGAGAGATTTCTGAAATAATTTAACTGTGCCGTTCACCTTCTTATCTAAATATGGACTTCTGGTTCCAAAACAACCGACACAATGGCTCTTATGGTTGGCACATACATGTGACAAAGCTGTTCCTCTAATGTGGAAAAACCACATGAGTGGTAATCCATGTCATTCACTTTCTTTTTCAGTCCGTTCCTCTGCAAAAATGGAAAAAGGGTCCCATTTTTAAATGCTCATCTTTAAAGCAGCAGCATACATGTTTAATATGAAAACTGTAAAAACAACAGTTGCGGTCTCTACAGCTAAGTTTGCCTTAATGATTGCGTAGGAGGTTAATTTTTACATAACGTGTGTCATAAAATTGTATTAAAATATCTAAATATTCAAATAAAATATCCATCTTTTATATACAGTTTTTGTATTCAACAAAGTCAAAGTTACTATGAGATGTTAAACACATCATCACTACTGCACCAGTGCAGTGAAGGATGAATCTGAATGCGAGCTTGATTTATACAGTAAAAGTACCACATTGGGATTAAATTGTATTACTGGTGACTTACTGGACACTCTGGCGCCTCTGAGAAAGAATTCATACAACGTAGTGGCATCATCATAGATATGTGTCAAGGGACTGTTAGTGGTCAGTAGAACTGATCGGCGTGCCAAATCTCCACCCTCACAATGACAATGAAACAGATTGTGAATGCAACAATAACGACAGCAGCTGGAACGTTTCTGTGTGAAAAATCTTGTTAGAGAATTAATGACAGCAAGTAATTTGTGGGTCGCATCATCGATCCTGTGACTCTGACAGGGACCAAACTTACCTGAACCTCAACTGACTGCATCTGCAGGTCACAGACCTGTGGGAGGGGCCTGGGTCGTGTTGCTAGGTAATAGGTTGTCGCAGCAAGCACAGCCCCCATGCTGACTAACACAGGGGTGGACATGTTTCTGACGTAGCAGCTGACATCTAGATCTGGCAGGTTCTGAATAAACTCCTCCATGTTATTTGCGATGAGGTGCCTTCAACAACACTGACTGCTCTGCTCTGTTCGTCCAGGTGCAGTTAGACTGAATGCCCTGAGGTGTGGTTGCAAGCAATATGAAGATGTTTTTGGCCAGGAGTTCACCTAGAAAGAGCAAGAGAAGACACATCGTTATTGTACTTTGAATCTTTTTTTATCCATAGTTTAGTAAAGTAAGTAAGTAAATTTTATTTATATAGCACCTTTCTAGATAAAAGATCACAAAGTGCTTCACACAGGGAAGACAAAGTATAAATCAAAACCAGACAAAAGTTAACAAAATGAGTACTTCAATGTTTTGGTCAGAAGCCTTGCTGCAGCGTTTTGGACAATCTGCAGACGCTCCAGGGAGTTTTTTCTTAGAGATGTAAACAGTGAATTACAGCAATCCAATCATGATAAAATGACTGCATGAATAATAATCTCCAGTTCAGTACGAGACTTAATTTAGAAATGTTTTTTTAAGTGATAAAAGCAGGCTCACCAAAGTGAACCGGGTCAAAGATTACCCCGAGGTTCCTGATGGACGATTTCACAAATGTTGAAAGAGGACCAGGAGCATTCATTATCTTAGGTACATGTCTGTCAGGAGCACATACAAGGACTTTGGTCTGTCCTTCATTAAGTTGGAGAAAGTTGTCGACCATCCAACCTTTAATGGATTCTAAGCTCTCATTCAGAATCTGCAGCTTAGAAACATCTTGGGACTGGATATCATCTGGGTAGCAAATGCCCTCAAAGGGGCTTAAAATATGCTGGAGAGGAAGTAGATACATTAGAAACAATAAAGGCCCCAGCACAGAACCATGTGGCGCACCATAGGTTATGTTACGACCTGGCTCAAAAGCCGCAACATAAAAAAGGAGACGAATACCAGAGTATAGGTGAGAAGAGGTATTATCTTAGAATGGAATACCAGGTCGGCTAAAATGGCTGATGCCATCAAGGCAAAGACAAGCGAGCTCCCTGGGAAGCTTGCCTCAGGTATGCTTTTATCCACACCTGACTAGGTGTGGCCAATTAGCACCAGCTGAACACATTGAGATGATTAGGGGCTACAGAGGAACGTAACACCTTCTCCCTCAAAAGGGTTCCTCTAGGACCCCTAAATTTATTAAAAGCCCCTCTGAAGCCTCCAGGTCCTTGACCCACAAACCTGAAATAAAAGTAAAAGCTTAGAAGTGGAAGATGACCGGTATTTAGAAACTGTCACAGAAAAGTATCGTTCATATAGATATGAGGAGAACCACTCCAAGGCAGATCCAGATACACCGACCCAATGTTTCAGCCTTTCAAGCAGAATTCGATGGTCAACTCTAGCAACATCAGGAGAACAGAACATTTTCCTGCATCGTTTAGCATCAAAATGTCACTGGAGACTCTGAGAAGGGCTGTATGTCTGTGAAGGTTCTCAGTCATCCAGGTCATCGTAGTCTAAGGAGCTTGGAAAGAAAAGCATCAGGACTTCTTTAAGTTGCTTGAAGACGTTTCACCTTCATCCGAGAAGCTTCTTCAGTTCTAGGGTCAAATGGTGGAGAGTCGCAGATTTAGACAGAAGTCAGATATCGGCTGCTGAATATAACCAAATCTTCAAGCCGACACACACAGACAGCAGTGGCTGATGTTTATCCGGACCTGAAAGACTTTGGTCTAATGTAAGGGCTGTTTGTTTGTTAATAATAATCCTGTGCACTGAAGCGTGCAACATCTCTTTACTGTTAAGTACAGAAACCAAATGAAAGACTGCTGCTTTTCCCGTACAGTAATAGCAGGCGATCTCGTTCAGCTGTGACTCACGTTACAGTGCAATTGGATCGTATATCATATATTTAACAGATTCTCCCAGGCGTCAGATGCATTCGTCCCATTCTGTGCCAGTGTTGGTGTTTAATAGTTGGAGGAGTTCTCAGCATTACAACAAAAACACAGTTAAGCCTCCCTCATCCCAGTTATGTCCCTCGCTCCCACCCTCTCCCTCTCTCGACCCTCATGTCAGGCTCGCGTGTCCCAGCCTGCGTCTCTCTATGTTTCCTGTTTTATTATCTTGCGTTCCCTGTTCAGTGTGTTTAGTTTTGCTCCCATGTTCATTCATGTGTTTCCAGTCCCCTCATCACCTCTCTGTGTATTTAGTGTGTTAGTTTTCTGTCAGTCGGGGTCAGATCGTCTGCGTTCCATGTTTCAGGTATTCGTGTTAAGCATGTCCAGGGTTTTCATGTTCAATTCTAGTTTAGCCAATTTAGGTTATTCTTTAGTTTTGTATTGTTTGCTTTGCCCTTTATTTTTGTAATTTTTCCATCAGCTATAACAAAAAGCGCTTCATTTTGTCTGCGTTTGGGTCCACATTTCTTAGTCCACACAGTCTCCCAGCACAGACTGTGACTGCAAAGCTGTTGAAAAATAAACAGACTGGAAAGTGTGACATCTTCATGTGAGAACAGATGAAGACGATGACCTTATGGTCCAGACCAGCGGTGGGCAACTCCAGGCCTCGAGGGCCAGTGTCCTTGGTCAAATACAGCTGATTCAAATGGCTAAATGGCCTCCTCAACATGTGTTAAAGTCCTCCAGAGGCCTAGTAATGAACTAATCAATTAATTCAGGTGTGTTGACCCAGGGTGAGAGCTAAAACCTGCAGGACACTGTTGCTTGAGGCCTGAAGTTGCCCACCCCTGGTCTAGACTCTAGAAAACACAGACGGCACTTCTCACAGCAACACCAAGGCAGACCCACGATTTGGACTTCTCCTCTCTCAGCTCTTAAAATGAAAGTTGCTGCATTCTCATTAGCAGGATAAAAGAAAAACTGTCTGTAAGACTGAACTGAAGTGTGAGAAAACAATCCTACTTAAAGCACAGCTTGAGTTGAAATGTACCTCAAGAGTTCAGGTTCCTGTATCAGTTACTCTACATAAACTGCATAACAAAATACATCACTGTTAAATGTTAATGCTATTGTTTCTCTTTTAAGACCAAGAAAAAAAAATTGGAATTATAGAGTGCTCAATTCTTTGCACGTGCTCAAAATTATGAATTCAACAAGGGGTCGGATACTTCTTTCCCCGACTGCACATATGCAGAAAGAGTTCAATCAACTTCAAAACTTAAATTACAAGTACTATTATTACAAAAAAGGATTTAGCATTTTTAAATAATCTTTTTTATTATTTTGGCAGACCATCCACCAATTCAGTTCAATTCAATTTATGTAGCATCAAATCACAACAGCAGTCACTCTAGGGTGCTTTATATTATAAGGAGAAGACGCTTCCACATTACAAGGAAACCTTCAGTCTAGTTTCTCATCCTTTGATTGCAGAGCGCTTGTTTCACCTACACTAATACTACTCAGTGTTTCATTTCCCAGCACAACACATGCATGACAATAACATGAGCCAGTCTCTTAAACTGGAATAACCTGTAAAAGAAGAGGCTTAGCTGTGAATGCTAACTGTACAACAGTTAATAATAACAGGATAATGCAAGAACAACACACGACACACACTATTTCCGTATCCCCGTGTGTGTTTCTCCATGTTTTAACGTGTTTCTCACTAACACTAACCTGTAACAGAGAGCAGCCAGGTGAGACACTGAGCATCCAGTGGCAGGGATCCTGCAGTTTTTACTGCCGCTCTGGCTTCACAATGCACTAATGCACCGCTGACACGCAACAGCAACAAACATTCTTTTAAGAGGTCAGGCGGGGCCACGGGAGCCCTCTAATTGGCTGGCTCCTGGAAAACGATCAGTCTAACTCAAAGTCAAACAATCAATGCATGTTTCTGTAATTTAATCTGATAGTGAAGACTGGGAGACCAAACCAAGCAAAGTTAAACTTGTTCTAATAGCAGTTAAATGCAGAGTATCTTCAAAATTAATAAACAACATCAATACGGACTCTTTGTCTGATGACGCGTCTCTTTCATTTGTCTCATTCTCACACAGTTACAGCCTTCTTGCAAAGGACAGCAGGTTTCAGCAACGCCTGAGTGCCTTCACCTTTGCCACAGTGACCTATGACCCACATGTGGTCAGCTGAGCAAAGGAAAAACTATCTGACACAATGTTCTGGGGCAAAAGTGTGTGTGACCATACATGAAGTTATTTTCTGTCTTGTGATTGTTAAATATTGACTCATCTGTGTTTATCATGTGACCATGGTTCTCAACAGCCTTTAAGCTTAGGACAATATTCCCTCTGTGCTCGGTGCTTTCTATGTCAGCATGACCAGACCAACTTCCTTCTTTAAATCCTGTCAACTACACAACAGTGGACGATCACCAATTACACACACATCACTACAGTGGGCACATACTTCCTCCATGTCTTAAAAAAATAAAAATAAATATTTTTTAATATTGATGGTTAAAGAGCTGGTACTCATACAGCACTTTTCTCCTGAATTTGAGCACTCGGGCGCTTTCATGCTCACAATCATCCTTTTATCTGTATCCAAGCATGAGCTGGATACACAAACACATTCACACTCTGATGGATGCATCACGGCCAACTCAGGGTCTAGCATGTTTTTTTGGGTTTTTTTTCTTTTTGCCTGTCCTCTTTGGCTCTTTTGCCATCAGAATTATTGTCTAAAGGCGAAGAAAGATGCCCAACGGTTTTTCTTTACCAAATTGACCATCCCAGCCTTGCCGTAATGGTCTATTTGATTCACCTTTTATTGTTTATTTTATTTTTTATTTTCACTTGCTAGATACGGGACAGACTGAATGAGGAAAAGAGAAGGGAGAAAGAAAGAGGGGAAAAAAACGAGAGGGACGGGGATAAAGGGCAAAAAACAATAACCAACTAAATAAGCAGACGAAAAACAAACAAACACATCAATCACCTGGATCACCTGTTGAGAATGAAAAAAGAAAACAAGCAGAAGAAAACGAGAGCAATA
>NW_024582760.1:315539-321154 GCF_018398535.1 Haplochromis burtoni
CTGCACCCTGGTGCACCCATTCTCATGTGGTACTCATGGCCATTGATCAATGGTCATGAGAATTTGCATAATTACGATTAAGGAACTGACCTCCCAGCCCATTGGTTTCAGTCATTATGCAAATGTACTGTTTATAAGATTTGGGGAAACCTGCAGTCAGCTGAGACTGAAGAAGTCACTTGGATGAGTGACGAAACGTTTCTCCCACAAACGCTACGTCCACATGAACAGAATCAACTTTTGGAGATATAAAGGAGAACATCACAGGATGATACCTGCAGGTCTGACAGCAGCAGGTAGAAACTCCTGTTTCTACCTGGAGACAGTCGCCTCATTGTTCTGACACACAACACAAAACTATCCACAACACTACACACTAACTACACAAGACAACACATTAACTACACACTACAAACACGCTAAACGTCACAAATCTCTCTTCCTAAACAACCAAATGTCGTATTGCCATATCATTTTTGATTGGTCGACATGGTGCATTTTTCCACCAACACGAAAGGGCTGTTTTTTGATTTGGTTTGGGGTTTTCTTTATTTTTTGCTCATAAGCAGAGAGTGCTCGCTGCGCTGTCCTTAGACATTAAACGTGACGAAACTATTGAGGAAAAAACGCTGCATATATATTGTTTATCACGACTCTGGTTTTACGTGGCCTATCAACACAATTTATAAACTGGTATATATCACCTTGTTGCTTTGTCTTTAAGTGGTTATGTGATTGGCTTACCACGACTACTTTATTCTTCCTCAGTCAAACAGCAGCACTCATGCGATTGTTTTGCCCCCTTAGCTCCAGGTGTTGTGCCAAAAAGTTATCGTCGGGCAGAAAGTGATTGCCGTCTGCAGGAGCGCGCAGCTGCTTAAAGGTGTAGCGCCCAGATTACTTACAGCTACTTCCGTACAACTGATGCAGTAAGCTGAGCACAGCTTCAACTGTCTGTTGAAAAATAGTAACGCGACCGCACCGAATTTTCTTGTTAGTAACAGTAACGGTGTTGTAACGATAGAAATAGTAATTAGTTAGATTACTCGTTACTGAAAAAAGTAACGCCGTTATTCCCATCACTGCAAAACACACACACAAATACACCAACACAGTAACGACTAAAGTGTTGTGTTGTTACACTTTGCCAGCTTTTAAAACACAACCTCCAGCAGCTTGTTCATGCCCCGCCTCCCTTTAGCAGCGGTGCCCGGAGACACATCTGTCTGACAGCGCTGACTGGACTTAAGGTCGGAATAGAAACTCCCCCCCACACACACACCGCACTAGCACTAGTAAAAGCGTGCACAGCATTTGTCATATCATAATAATTTATCATATTAATAAGTGCGCGTGCAAACACAGGTTAGTGTTGTTTTCTGTCACGCGCCACCTTTATGGTTTCGCTTGAATATAATTAACTTACCTGATTTCTAAACGGAGCTCGCTTTGATATTCTTCTTAATGCCAGCTGGGATGTGCTGTTCTCCTATTAGCACACTTTCTTTAGCATACTGTATCAAAGCCAGCAAACGCACTATTATTTCTTTCAGTCGTGATTAACTGACTACGGTGAGCTGCTGTCGCTTACTTCGCACCTGTTCCCACGACTTCTTCCCGGTTTCTCGCTCCTCACCTCGCGCACACCTGACCAGCCAATCATGGCATTACATAAGTTTCAAACTTCCGGACAAGTGTTTCTCAATAAGTTAGCAGTAAAAGGTTCAATGCGTAAAATACTAGATCCATGATTCAGCTTTGCGTTCACCAGTCAGTCTTTAAAAGGCGTGTTTTTCTCACGGGTCACTTTATGACAAGATGCAGCGTGGAAGGTAATTTCACTATCAGGGTCTCACATGGCTTGTCAGACCAATCAGCTGGCTAATCACTGGCTCAAAGCAGACTGTAAACTGCTCTCCTTTTAGTGTCACTCAGAGTTAATGAGAAGCAAGTAACTGTCAATATTTAGCCTGCAGCGTCCATCAACCTCCACACTTTGACTTTGTGTGCACGGCTGCAGGCAAATAACTGAACAACATAAGCATAAAAAAAAAAACAAAACCAGGCATCAACATACTACATCAAAAATAATGAAAAACTAAAAACAGAAGACTTTCTTCTTTTTTGGACTTTATTAATGAAGACCGACACAGGATGCTCACATGGCTGCGACATATTAAAATTCAGATCAGGAAATTGGATGTTAACATGAAAAAGTGCAAGTCAAATAAAACTACAACGATGTAGAAATAATAAAAATAAAATTATAAATCACATTTTATTTTCCCCACAGATATCAAAGATCAGCCACTCGGGAAGAGCAGCAAAGCAGACTTTTTCAATATCACAACGAAGTGAATCTGCTAAAAACTGCTGAAGACACTTTGGTCCAATCTGTGCAACTGAATACAGATTCATTTTGTTCCACTGATAATTTACTGCTGTACAAACATAATTTTAACTTGCATCAGAACAATCACAACAACCATGATACCGAATAACACTGTTTACAAGTTACTGGTCGTGTTCCACAACTAAAAGTAACTCAAATACTGAGAAGCTCCTGATGCATTGCTGATGAGAATCAGTTATTACAAACTGGAAGCTTTGCAACACGTGTGTGTGAGCAAAGACAAGACTGTGGTCCAAGGCCCTTTCTCATTATAAACAAAGCAGTTCTTCATAAAGTGTTTTGTTAAAAATATCCTGTGACTCTTGCTTGACTTCTGTTCAGTGCCTCAGAGAGGATATGAAAATGTTCACACCACAAAAAGGAAGCGCTCTGCACTAGAAGGCTGTGGTGGGTCAGCTGTGGCAGTAGGAGCAGTGGATCCCCCCTGTCAGGTCAGTGATGGTTCCCTCTCTAACCAGTCTTTGCAAGAGCTCAGTCTCTCTGTTCACGTTGTGCATGCTCTGCTCCAGCATGGCACTCATAGGCAGCTGGTCATAGTAGTGCAGTGGCGCCCCGTGCTGGGAGAGGTTGTACCCAAAGCCTGCCAGGCTGACCTCGTCACACAGCAGGCTAGCTAGAGTCAGCGCAGACACACCTAGAGTGGGAATGTTCTGCAAATATATGTAAAAAACGGGTTAAACTTTCTTAAAGAGTAAAGACGTTTGTTTCTGTTTTCCTGTTGCAGATTTTTCACATCATTTTATTTTCTAAGCAAACTGACTATGGTTGAAGTAAAGAAGGAAAATGGACAAGAGTGAGACACCGGCAAAGTCAAAGTAATATAGGCCATAATAAATAAACTATGATTTAGCTTACTGTAATATGCACAGACAGGTAAACCGATAGTATCACGATATTAGCCTTTTGTTAACACCTTTCCCATGTCTGCCTGTAGCTCATGAGAACAGCAGCTCAGTGAGCTCCATTAGAAACCTCAGCGCTGAGTAACAACTTTATTCTTGTTCAGAATGACTTTATTACTCCAACAGAGTCGAAGACAGAGGTTAACATAACTTGACACACAGAACCACTTCTAAGCTTTTATTTTCTAATTTCACTAATCTGATCATTACAACTTAAATGAGCTCAAAGCAGAAATGGTCACATCTGCTGCTGTTAGATAGTACTGCAATAGTCAAAAGTGACCACAAGGGGGAGTTGCTCCAACACAACAGACTGCAGGCTGGCTACAGCAGGCATGACGATTAAACCTGACACTTGGCACAGTGGCAGATGGACAAAGGGATGTTTTACTGTGCAAACAGATATAACTTGTTCTTTATTAGAAGGTTTAATTCCTAAGCTGGGCTAGCCCGTCTTTCTACGTGAAAAATAATTAAAAATAAATAAATACACAATGCAAAGGCATTTCAAAAACGACTTCAATGAATCAGTAGTTTAAAAAGTATTTTTAAAACTGACTTCAGTTTTCACTTTAACCAGGGGTGGGGGAACTCCAGGCCTGAGTGCAGGTGTCCTGAATTGCATGGCTAAATTACTCAGCATGTCTTGTTCCCCAGAGGCCTGGTAATGAACTAAGATCTAAAACCAGAAGGACACCAGCCCTCGAGGCCTGGAGTTCCCCGCTTTATACCAGATTTACGGACAGACACACTTTCACTTAATGTGTGGTATGTGAATCATCAATTACCTGGTCCCAGCCCCACAGGCGTGGCCTGGGAAGAGGATATTTCAGGAGGTCCAGTGCAGTCTCTCTGATCACATGTGGGTTTAGAAGTCTGAACTTACTGGCTTTGAGAGGGATTCTATCTGGAACCTTCTGCCAGAAAAAGAACCAATCCCACAGAGGCTGCAACACAAAGCACAAACTGTTGGTTTCTCAACAGCTCAGAACACTGACTCACAAGAAAACAGCAGTGAGATCTGAGACTGTGTCACACTTTCACGTAGAAGATGATACTGAGGAATTCACAAGTTGACAATGACTTATGGAGCTAGCAACGGAGACGTTACATAATCCAAGAGATCCATGTGATTAAACCACAGGTAGGGGAGGAATTCCTGGAAGCACACTTCAGCCAGACGTCACACATATAATGTCTGATAAGAGCTTTTCTGATTTTTAAAAATGTCTCTCGTGCTTAGAGGCTGTTTGTACTGCACATGATTTTTATTTTTATCTAATACTTTTTCTAATTTATTTTCTTCAAAGCTTGCTTTTATATTAAAATATGAGAATTGATTTCTAATCTTCACCTTACAGACAATCCCAAACTGTGCTATTACAGTGCTGCTACTATTTCCATTCGTTTAACAGGATCATTCTAACATCTAACTGCATTTAAACATCTCAGTGTTTTTGACTCGGTGCAGCCATCATTATATTTATAAGTAGTCAGATTTTCCATATTTATCTGTTTCTCCAGGGTGTATTCTCCAAGATGGCATATTCTTAAATAATATAGCTTTAATCCAAGAACACGAGCTGATTTATTCGTGTGAAGGTGGGTTGCTGGTTAGTTTGATCAGATGAATTCAGCAGTGCTACTCACCACAGAGAGCTTGTTGATCATAGCAGAGCTCCAGCTGATGTCTCCGCTTTTATACACCACCGTCACAAACAGAGTGTCTGGGTCTGTGTCAGCCCAGCTAAGAGGCGTGCCCTCCGGGTAACTCATCCTGATGGTGGTTCGATTCCCAACGTCAATGCTGAACTTTCCCAGTGGACCTCTGTTTAACCTGAGGGACAAAGAGCCAACAGCCGAATGACTTTCTATAGTAATATTAGTATGAAATCAAGAAACACCCGACGATATGATCCATCCATTCGCTTCCGCTTATCCTTTTCAGGGTCGCGGGGGTGCTGGAGCCTATCCCAGCTGTCATAGGGCGAGAGGTGGGGTACACCCTGGACTGGTCACCAGTCTGTCCAAGGGCCAACACACAGAGACAGACAACCACTGGCGCTCACATTCACACCTATGGGCAATTTGGATTAATCAATTAACCTATCCCCACCAACTGCATGTCTTTGGACTGTGGGAGGAAGCCAGAGTACCCGGAGGGAACCTACGCAAACACAGGGTGTTAGGTGACGGCTGTGTGCAGACAGGAATAGGACCCAAGGTGCAGACTCCGGAGACAGTCGTGAACTCAAAAAGGCTTTAATTAGGTACTCAAAAATATAACATAACTAAAAAAA
>NW_024582760.1:321334-323573 GCF_018398535.1 Haplochromis burtoni
AACATATGAAACAGGAAAAGACCGCCGTGTAATCCATTTATTTCAACAAAGTAACTGTATTCTGAATACCACATTTTTAAACGGTAACTGTAACAGAATACAGTTAGTCATATTTCGTATTTTAAATACGTAACGGCAGACCGTTTTCATCTTAGAAAATAAAATAATGTCAAAAAGGGAATGAAAGTTTAACTGATTGAAAGACATATGGATCTGATAGATGGGATTATGTAAAAAGCTGAATACAACACAACAAGCTGTCTGCACACCAAGTAAAAAGTGTAATGCAGCACTTCACATCCGGGGCGCTTATCTAATTTCATGACCTGGCTCAGGTTTATAAAAAAACAAAGCGGCTTCAAATGCCACGTCTTCTGTTACAGAGGCTCGTTCTCTTGTGGTTTTTGCATCTAGTGCGGCAACAGTGCTAACCACCGTGCTGCCCCCCACGATATGATATTAATCCAATATTTCACTCACGTTGCGATATTATTGCATTTTTTAACAATTTACAATCTGCTGCTATCAGCCTGTGAATCTGTTGGTAATTACATGCAATACGTCTCTGCAGCCACTAACTGATAAACTGTCAAAGATCACATATCTGCTGCTGTCTTCATGGAAACAAAGTCACATCTAACTATTACATTTGCACTCAGTAACCGTCCTGTTCTATAGGAATATTACCCGAATACAACAATAATTTGTTTAGTTAAATATCGATATTTGGTGTCACTGCCACCTCAAACATTGCAATACTATGCTGTATCGATTTTTTTTTACCTGGTCAAACATGCATTCAATATGGTCACTGTTTAATCAAGTAGGCTGTTTATTTTGTTCAGGTTTACTCATCAAGCAACAATTCTGACCTGATAATGGTGTCAAAGCGGTCAATCACCGGGCCAAGCTCCAAGCCTTTGAGAATGCCTCCATTTCCCATGACCACACAGCGCTGACATTTCCCTGCAGCCTTCTCAGGCTGTGGTGAGTCTGAGGCTGGTAGCTGCAGAGAGAAATTCACACTATTACATCTGTGCTCTGAAAAAGACTGATGCACAGGCGCACAAGTCCGTGGCTTACCACTGACTTGTGGTATATACGTGCATTCAGCTGCAGTGGTATATGTTCTGCATAGTGTAAACCAGGGGTGTCGAACTCCAGGCCTCGAGGGCCGGTGTCCTGCAGGTTTTAGATCTCACCCTGGGTCAACACACCTGAGTCACCTGATTAGTTCATTACCAGGCTTCTGGAGAACTTCAACACATGTTGAGGAAGTAATTTAGCCATTTAAATCAGCTGTGTTGGATCAAGGACACATCTAAAACCTGCAGGACACCGGCCCTCGAGGCCTGGAGTTCGACACCTGTGGTGTAAACGGAACACAAAAAAATAAGAGGAACACTTTCTAGCGAGAGTACGTCAAGTCAAGTGACGTCATTTAAACTTTTGGGATACTGATGTGATCAGTGAAGCAGCAGAGGGGGTTGTTAATTACTTTCAGCTGCTCTTAATGAAATTAACAACAGGTGCTCCAGGGGAACAAAAAGACAACTGCAGGAGCAAGAGTGGTTCCACAGGTGGAGGCGCTCACATGTTTTCCCTCCTTATCTCTTCTCACTAGTTAGCTAGTTTTGCATTTGGATAAGATCAGTTTCAGGACACCAGCCATTGTCTCACTGCATGCAAGCACGTTGGGGCCATGCAAACTACTGAGGATCATTTTGAGTTGCTTAGCTGCTGCATCTTTTTTTTCCACTTTCATTTTTGGGTGTGTCTTTGAATTCAGCCCTCTGTAGGTTGATCATTTTCATCCCCCACCCTACTGAGAAGTGTTTATTATTTTTTGAGCAGTGGAAATCACTCAGATACTGAAGGATCTTAACCCCCCCGCCCAAAAAACAAAAAAACCAAAAAAACCTGCATTCACCAGTTTTTGCAGTTCTGCTACTTTGCTCTGAAGACCTCTGAACCCAAACGGCGGAGGATACAAGAAAAGGTCATCGTTCAGCGGTTCATCTTTCCACAGGAAGGGCTGGACATTGTGACTGGAAGCAGGGAGATGAGTTAACAAGCTCTGTCTGGTGTTGCCAGGGCGACACTGACTCTCTAAGACTCTCTGCACATATTCATGCACCAGCTGCAGGAAGAAGAAAGGAAAGCCAGTGTTGGGAAGATTACTTTTAAAATGTATTCCACTACAGATTACAGATTACATGCCCCAAAATGTATTTTGTAA
>NW_024582760.1:343509-345011 GCF_018398535.1 Haplochromis burtoni
CTATATCGGATTTATATCGGTATCAGCAGATATTGAAATTTATGATATCGGTATCAGACATAAAAAGTGGTATAGTGCCATCTCTACCATAGAGTGAGATCAACCAGACTGCATTAACTCAAAACACTCCTAGCCTTTCCTATTTAAGAAGAAGTTTCTAACACATTAAATGAAAAGAAAGGCAACTTTGGAGATTCCACTCATTGTAAAACAAAACCTTATAATTCTGAGTCAATGCCGAGACCATACACATAAGAACAAGAAGACACCACAACCGAAGACTGCCGGGAAAAGTGGGTGAAGAACTTATTAAATAGGAACCTCCCTGAAACTGAAAAGAAGAAGCTAACCAAAGGACTCAATTTTGCCATTTCTCCACCACAGCTGCCCATAGTGGACCTCATCACAGGCACAGAAACAGCGATACGGATTAATAAATGAATACTTCCTATGAACAACACCTATGACCCCTTAAGACAAGACCTCAGAAGCAACTATAAAAATAAAGTCATCAGTTTGAGCGGTTTCACTGCATCCTCGGTATCTACAAGTAGGCATCACGGGGCTGTGTGGATTCAATAATACAGAGAGTGCAGAATTATTAGGCAAATGAGTATTTTGTCCACATCATCCTCTTCATGCATGTTGTCTTACTCCAAGCTGTATACCGATATCATAAATTTCAATATCTGCTGATACCGATATAAATCCGATATAGCGTATTTTATAATCAATAAAACGTTTTGTTTTTTTTAAATATCTTTCTGCATTTTGTATAAGTTCATACTCAAGTTTAAAAAAACTAAACTAAACTAAAGCTACTCTGTTACACCTGTATGCAAAAAAATACACTGCACCCAAAATATTTAATAGTTCAGCAAAAGTGATCAGTCTAATAAACTTAAAGCTGCACCATCCTTCCTATTCTGGTATTTTAAAGAGAACTTAGCAGAAATAGTAAATAACCTAACTTATAGGGTTGCCAACTCCCAGCAAAAAAGAAAGGGAACCACCCCCCACCTTCCGCCTTATAATGCTTAATTGACCTAATCGACTTTAATTTAATGCATGTTTAAAAAACAAAGTGCACAGAAAGGACAGTTTAAGTTTAAGTGACAGTTTAAGTTAATAACTGTTAATACGTTACAGCTGTGTTGTAAGCCTACGTTCTGTGGAGCACAGTGCACTAAAGAGTTGGAGTTAGAGCACAATGTGACAGGTTACACTAATATAGTGTTTTTAACTGCTTCTGTTTTTGCTTGCTTTTAAGGAACAAATTATCTTACAGTAATTACACTGTCAGCTAGTCTCCATAAAAATACAGGAAATGCAGAATTATTAGGCAAATGAGTATTTTGTCCACATCATCTTCTTCATGCATGTTGTCTTACTCCAAGCTGTATAGGCTCAAAAGCCTACTACCAATTAAGCATATTAGGTGATGTGCATCTCTGTAATGAGAAGGGGTGTGGTCTAATGACATCAACACCCTATATCAGGTG
>NW_024582760.1:346757-355308 GCF_018398535.1 Haplochromis burtoni
AAAATACAACTTGCCTAATAATTCTGCACTCCCTGTATAGTCTAATACAACACATCACACAGACCCATCGCTGTCCCTGAATTATTATTCAACAACTTTCTGAATGGAAATTTATTCCACCCAAACCTCAGCCTACTTTTTTCTTTTGTGCATCTATCTCTGACTGCACGAAATGTCCAGAAAAGTGGACATCAAACTCGGAATACTATGCTGAGAAACAAAAGTACAAATGTGCAGATCACAGTTGTCTTTTCCTGCCAAACATCTACAAAACGCTTTGTGTAACTGAGTGGCACATGATCAACTCTCTTACCAAGTCTTGTGATACAAGATACATCCTCTTCATTTACACAAGGGTGTAACCTGCGGTTGTCTTCTGATAGGCACAGCTCTCTTATACTTATCACTTCGTGCTTATGTGCCAGAAGCTAACTTTTTTTCCCCCTCAAAATACTATTTAGACTCTAACATCGAAATTTCGACTTTATTCTCAAAATTATTCGTAATATTTTTTTCTTAATGCGATCCCATTGCTCCCTAGTATTAAATCAGTATGAGTGTTTACTGCATCCCTGCTGCCGTTAAGTGGTAAGAACTCCAGGGACAGATTAAGAAGCCTTTTATAAATGCTCGGAGAAAAGGCCGGGGCGGCGAGTGTTTGACACAGTAAATGTGGCCTGTGAAGGTAAATGATTTTATTGCTCTGAGTCTCTTAACAACCGGCCTACCAGCCCTTCAGAAAAAGTAAAAATAAAACAAAGCTAAACATTTTTGCTTTTCGTAGCTTCGGCTTTCTCCTTCTTTGCTAACGTCTCGCGCACGTAGGTCTGTTGGGACGGTCCTGCGCAGAGCCGAGGATTGTGGATAAATGCGCCATAACGTTTTTACAAACGCTGTATAATTAAATTCCGCTAATCTGCGTGAAAATATCACATGGATAATCAACTGCTTATTTACAAGTAACGCAAATATTTTTAATACAGCGAAGCTTTTGTAATAGGACAAAAAAAAAGATACAGCATCAGCGGTCGACTATTAATATCGGCAGCTTCAAAATGTAGCAAAACACTGACCAGCAACGAAGGCTCAAGTCAGCTTACAGGCTGACCATTGTGTCCATATCGAACCAAACTGTATTTTACCCCCCAACTGCTGACGCCTTTCAAACCAGCTTCTACTGTTTCGCCTCATTTCGTATGACTCACCCTTCCATAGATATCCACGAGCGGTCACGGCGCATCCTTCGTACGAGGGTACATTATCACATCTCGAGATTCTGCAGCTTTATCACACCACCTTCACTGGTCGGTCCTACCGCAGGAGACCAACCAACCAATCAAATTGCGTAAAAGTTCCCATCATTTCCGTTCTTTCGTAATAAAAGCCTCCCAACATTTCAGTGTCCCGTTAGCGCTACAAGCAACGGTAGCTGTTTGCAAAATTTGTCCACAAAACATGTTGTAAACTGAAATGCACAGTAAAATCCGTTAGATTTACTCTTAGAACAGTAGTAATGCAGATTTATAAATCGAGATAAACACACAGAACCAACTTTACAGGTTACACAATAAGGTTTAGGATAAATAAGCCACAGATGTAAAAGTGTAAATAAATCAGGAGAGAAACAGTAGATACATTTTGTCTGGGTGCAGGACTGGATCAATAAACCCACCTCACACTGGACTGGTGGACTGTGACCTCGGAATATTTTCAACACACTAACTGTAGTTTTTCTGGGTGAGCTTATGCTTTAAAGTACACACTAATTACTCAGCCACCTACACATTACACATGAAGGAGCTGCTTACTCGTGGACACCCATATCATGATGCTCTGGAAAGTTTGGAGTCAGCAGTGACCACGGTTTTTGCTCACTGTGTGCCTCAGCACTTGGTGATTATGCTAACTTTAGTCATCTTGGATGACCTGTTGCACTTCTTAATCATTATCTCTGCAGTAACAGATATTTTACAGACTGACAGTAGCATCCTGATAGAGTACGGCCCTTGAACACAGTGAGAGCTTTAGAATGACACACATATGTTTGTAAATCTAGACCTCATGACCTCAATTCACTGAAAAGACTGACCTCTGTTCAGTACCAGAGTCTTGAGCTTGAGCTAGAGTAAGTAATCGCTCATCTTTTTTTCCTTTACCAAACAAACTTAATAAAGACACTCTGAACCTGCTCAAGGCCTGTCTATAATGCTGAATGACTATTGTTGTGTTCCCACAAACATAAATTGATGTTGTTTACAATTCAAACAGTCCCAATACTGTCACAAAATACATACATAACAAAAATACAAAATTCAATATTCCTTTTATTAAGAAATGAAAACAAAGTGTCTTATTCCATCAGTTTTTATGTCCTTTTAATGAAACGTTGCAGCCTGGAAGGCTTTTGCTAAAAGGAAATAAACATATTTACTGATGCATTCTGTAGAGGATGTAAGGAGCCTGCAGACCAGATCAGCTGTGATCTTATCACAACATATCTAACCACTGTCAGCATCTCTGTCTCTACTGCAGAGGCTGCTTCAGTTCAAAGAGTCCTGTTCCACCTCTGACTACTTTCCCCACCACCAGGCAAGCTGAGGGTGACACCAGCTGATCATGTGATCCTGAAAGGGGGGGGAGGGGGAGGAAGAAGAATACTTTACTTAACAACAATGCTGAAAATGTATTTCTACACATTTACTTCTGACTAATGATCAAACCTGATTTAGTACATAGAAAAAACAAAGAGCCTAACGCTGGTAGACCAGTAGCGACCCTCGTAAACTGTGATTTCTCTTCAGCTTTCTATGCTTTATCAATGTTGTCATCCTTACCTAGCATGGTGGCCTGCTTGAGGAATTTGTAGCTGGTCTCAAAGGTCATCTGCTGCAGAGGAGAGGAGTTGGACCGGATTGCGTGTCGGTTCAGTGGCTTATATACACCTTCATAGCACATGTAGTCTGCTACCAGTGATAGATGTCTGGGGTCAACTTCAATACCTGGAGAGAGACGGAGGAAATCTGAGTGATTCTGAGAGCTTTGCTGGTGTGGGGTTGTTTGAGTGCGAGTCTAAATAAGAGCATGTTTACCATAGACAGCAAAGACATTTTTGATCTCTTTCTCTATGACCTTCAGAGCCACCTCAATTCCATATGTCTTCGCCATGGCGTGCACCTCATTGGAGTACAGTCTGTTGATGTCCAAGATCTGAAGGAATATAAATAGAGCTGCAGTGTTGGGACAACTGAAAACATGCAGTCTGGTAAGACAGAGCAACACAAATACAATAAGAAACTGCAGAAGCCTTTCCAAACTACAGAGGCGATATCGCCACAGTTACTCTCTGTATTTCTGATCGGACCAATCAAAATGTAGCTGGAGGAATCTTTTCTGTAACCCAGCAACTTGTAACTCTGACCAGCTGTTTACCTTCACTTAATTTAGAAAGGCTTGCAGATGTGCAACAAAACAAAAAGCCACCCTTATAAGCATGGCATTGTTTCAATTTCACCACCTACATCACTGTACTTGAAGATTTCATGCATGTTGATTCCCTCAGTGTTCAGAACGGTTTCCTTTTCTCCGGTCTTTGTTGTCGTTTCGCTGAGCAGGCAGCGCGTCAGGCCCTTGGTCTCCATGATGACAGCATTCTGGGCCAGCGATGTTAGCACCGAGGTCAGATCAAAGTGCACCTTGCTCACAGGTAATGCCAGGTCAACCTATAACGGAGACAGATGAGAGTTAATCTACTTCCTGTAGCTGCATACCTTAGCGTCATGCGTGTCAGTGCAATCGCAATACGTCGTAATTTCCAAAAGTCCTCAATTATACAAAACCCAGGCTAAAATCCCACAAGGATCAATACACAGGTTGTCTTCTGGAGGGAGATCCTCTTTCACACCAATTGCGCAATTGTGCACTGCTGGCACGGTGTCTGTGCACAGAAAATCTGTGCTGCGCACAAAAAAAAAAAAGCTAACCTGAATTGAAATTAAAATAAATACGTTAACAATTCTGTTTTGCAGTGTTAGTCAGTGAGTGACTGAACGATGCCACCTTATCCCATAGTCCAGCCAATGATGCGATTCACATTCGTATATACGCAGCTAATCAACGTCGTTGACAGGCTATGACAGCGTCCTTATGTGCCGACACCGGTGTTTTAGCTAGCAAAGCGGCATGGCTGATGTGGAGTGAAGCCACGTTAATGACAACGTGGACAACGGTTGGAGATGTGAGCAGGACAGACGGAACAACTGACGGGAAAAGTGTGGACTTTATACCAGTTTTTAAATTGTGTTGATTGGCCACGTAAAACCAGAGTTATGATAAAAATATCTGCAATGTTTGTTTTTCTTCCTGAATACTGTCGTTGTTTATATTTACTGCAGGAAGAAACGGTAAAAACTGCACTTTATAAGGAAAACGCTTGAAAGCCTGTGAACAAAGACAACACCAAACCCCCCCTTTTCTTATTGGTGGAAAAATGTACCATGTGGACCAATCAAACAATGATATGGCAACATGGCATTTAGTTGTTTAGGAAGGGGGAGTGACGGCGGTGTTTTGAGATGTGAGAGATTTGCCACGTTTAGCACAAATCTTGTGTAGTTAGTGTGTAGTGTAGTCAATAGTTTTGTTGTGTGTGTCAGAACAACGAGGCGACTGCTGAATGTTACAGGTGTTACAGCAGTGATACATCTGCTGCTGTAATCAGGTATCAGGCTGTTGTTCTCCTTTATCTCATAGTGGACAGAAATTATTTTCTGGAGTGGCACAAATAATTTGTGTAGCATCAGATTTGATGCAGAACAGTTGATTGTTCTGTAAATAGTTTGAAATGTTTATTTTAAAAAAACGCCTTGGCTGCATTTTTAGGTTAAACAGCTGCAAAAAACTTTGTTGTTTGCAAAACTCAGTTACTTTTTGGAAGAAGTAACTATATAATTAATTGCCCAACATTGGTCATTATTTACTGTATTTTGCAGACAGAGAGTTACAGACTCTCTCCCAGACCACAGACTCATAATACAAGTCAGAGCTTTATTTAAAAAAAAAAGAAGAAAGTTGAGTTTTCAAAATTGGAGTTCAAGTTATTTTTACTTCCAAGTGTTAACATACTACACAGGTCATGAACAAGATTTTTTAAATTGTCATTGTAAGTGGGCTAAAGCAGTTAATTAGAAGTAGTCTAACATAAATGTAAATGCTGTAATTTGATTATTTTAATAGACCATGTAACTTGGATGGATTCGATGCTGGCATGACCACAGTGCTCATGTCTGCTGTTGCTCACAGTGGTCCACAGTGGGTCGCTCAGTGAGTTTGTGTGTTTGCTCAGACACATGCAATATTAGAGGGAACATTGTTTCACACCAACCCTCTGGACTACCATCCACCACTCTTCACTGTGGTCTTCAACGTCCTTTATCCAGTACATTCACTGTCCTCCTCTGCACATGTCCACATGTTTTTAGTTTTTATTGTGGCAAAACTCATCAGTTACTCCTGCAGTTTAGACTAGAGATGGCACGATACCACTTTTTTATGTCCGATACCGATACCGATATCATAAATTTGGATATCTGCCGATACCGATATGAATCCGATATAGTGTTTTTTAATCAACAAAACTGTTTTTTTTAAATATCTTGCTGCATTTTGTATAAGTTCATACTCAAGTTTAAAACAACAACTACACTAAAGCTATTCTGTTATACCTGTATGCAAAAAAAAAAATTTCATAGTTCAGCAATACTGATCAATCTAATAAACTTAAACCTACACCATCCTCCCTATTCTGGTATTTTAAAGAGTACTTAGCGTAAATATTAAGCAACCTAACTAATAGGGTTCCAACTCCCAGCAACAACAAAAATAAATAAATAAAAAATAGGGAACCACCCCTCACGCTCCACCTCATGATGCTTAATCGACGTAATCAACCTTAATTTGATGCAGTGTGAAAAAAAATGCACAGAAATCAATTATTTTTCAAGAAATATTAAATAGATTCAACATCTTTCTTCAACAAAATTGCAGACTGCACAGATGGTACCTTCCCAAAGGAAAAAGTACTATAGCTTACTAGGGTATATATATTAGACTTAATAGTCACTATATACAGTAATTGACTTCTATTCATTTTACATCAAATTAAAACTTTGGGTGTCAGATAATTATTTATTAAAAGCTCGACATTTTAAATGAGAATAAGAAAGAAAAGTATGTCTTAGGGCATGAACAGTGAAAAGGGGGCACAATCGGCCCCCCTGGCTAAACTTTGCTAGATCCGCCCCTGCACAGTTACCAGCCGTCAGCTACGTAGAAAAAGATCCTGGTGTAGAAAGTAATATTAAATAAATTCTAACAACAGCTTATCAAGCTTAAACGTGCTGCTGTTGTTCAGCCGCTGGTTTGCTCTTTCTGGTGCGAAGTGGGCCAAAAACAAAGACGGACTCGCGACAGAAAAGCTGATCAGCTGATCATTTAAGCAGTTTCACGATTGAAGTACCAGCCGGAGAGCGAGAGGCAGTCGCTCGTTAAGCTTAGCGTGGGAATGCTTTACAAACATTCAGAGATGGACTTACACGCTTGCTTTACTTCTCTCGGGGATAACTTTGTCGGAGATGAAATGCTAGCGGAGATGAAATGCCAGGTTGCTAGCGAAGCTCCACATGCTATCCAGACCACCGACAGGTCCCGCATGCCACAGCTGCTCTATCACGTGATGCACACTGCTCCAACTGCTAACGTTCTGCGGTGAGTTACGGCGTGTTGCAAGTTTTGTGAGGTGCTTTCGTGATATTTAATGGATCGGATTACATTTTTTATTTTTCTCCGATATCCGATCCAGTCATTTAGGTCAGTATCGGACCGATACCGATACGTAATATCGGATCGGTCCATCTCTAGTTTAGACATGAACGCTGCAACCCACAAATCTACCAGTTCATGCATTCACAGCAGCCACAGTAAGAGCCTTTGTAGCCTTCCTCTTTTCAAAGATGGCACCTGATAATGAATGCTAATGGCGTGTTATCGTAAAGTAATTACACTTAGGAAGGAAACTTGGTGAGAAATGTGCTTAAATGTACAATTTATGATTTCCTTCCTGCACTTCTACGCAAACTGAGTGAAACTAGCATGACCAGAAGTAGAGGAAACAGTTGCTCCTGAGGGCCAAACATCTTTGCCTGTGTGTGTGTGTGTGTGTGTGTGTGTGTGTGTGTGTGTGTGTGTGTGTGTGTGTGTGTGTGTGTGTGTGTAAGCAACAAAGTGAGAGCCATCTCTAAGAGAAAGCCAGTGTTCATTTTTCAGAATCTACTACTCTGACATGCACACACTCACCTCACACCAGAGTTCATGCTTGTGGTCATAGCTGTATCTCTCTATGGCTGCATTTGACTCCAGCACAGAGTTCACTCTCATCTCACTCTGCGACTCTGCTCCTTCCACTCGTTTTTCTCTCTTCTTCTTCTTCTCGGTTCTCCTCCCGTTAGCCTGAGGCTCCTCCACAGCATTTGTCTCCTCCTCCGCCTCTTCCACGCCCTGGTCCTCTTTATCCTCTGGGTCATCGCCATTGTCTTCCTCCTCGCTTTCATAGTCCACCTGCAAAAAAATGAGCCTGCTAATCTTTCTGGCCTTTTGGTAACATACTGAACAGGAAGCACGTTTCTTTGTGAAATAAACTGATATCAAACATCAAACAAAGGAACGCCCATTTTAATTTTTAAAAGAGGTAAACCTTAAATCAAACTGAACATATCTGAGAATGAAAGTTAATCACGGACCACAGAAACCTCGAGGTGCACGCCCTCACAGACAGAAACTTTCCACCGTACTTCACTGTCTGCACTCCTTTGCCTTTGCATATGATGTTGATCATCTGACAAACCAGAGGAACCTGACACTGAGGGTTCGTTGTGTTAAAGCACATATGTTAAAAATGTGTTTAACACATGTGTTGCATTGGCTCAGATACAACACATTGTGTGAATTTTGACACGCTGTTTTAAAACAAAACCCACGCGGTGTCCAAATTCACGTTCAACGTGTCCAACACATTTTGTGTGTCATTCTTTAAACACATCCTTTGTAAGAGTGTATGAGTCTTACAAGTGTGGCGCATATTATAAACATATAAAACATATAAAAAGTACTGAGTGAAGATTAAAAATGTCATGTGACATTTCACCTCTGACCCCGCTTTCCGATCTGAAGGCTAGAGTGACGATAACGTTATACAGCCTTAAAACTATATTTCTTGCTGCTATTGTTTGTACTGACAACATACACACGGGGAAGCACATGTTCAAAAGAGCACATTACTTTGGACGTCTGACTTTTTCTTCAAGGTCAAATAAATGAAAATTACTTAGGAAATGATACTGATATATGAAGATTCCCATGTGACTTCTAAGATAAGATAAGATAAGATAAGATAGAACTTTATTAATCCCTCGGGTGGGTTCCTCTGGGAAATTCGACTTCCAAAAAAAAAAAGCACAGCAACGTCCGAAGTTACAGAATTGTTATATATATATATATA
>NW_024582760.1:368029-403342 GCF_018398535.1 Haplochromis burtoni
TATATATACATATATATATATATATATATAATATAATATATAATATAAATATATATATATATATAATAAATAGAATATATATAATATATATTCATCCTCTCGAGCTCTTCTCTGAGCCCTTGGTATTTCTCCAGCTTCTCGTGTTCCTTCTTCCTGATATTGCTGTCATTCGGAACCGCTACATCGATCACTACGGCCGTCTTCTTCTGTTTGTCTACCACCACTATGTCCGGTTGGTTAGCCACCACCATTTTGTCCGTCTGTATCTGGAAGTCCCACAGGATCTTAGCTCGGTCATTCTCCACCACCCTTGGGGGCATCTCCCATTTTGACCTCGGGACTTCCAGGTTATACTCGGCACAGATGTTCCTGTACACTATGCCGGCCACTTGGTTATGGCGTTCCATGTATGCCTTGCCTGCTAGCATCTTGCACCCTGCTGTTATGTGCTGGATTGTCTCTGGGGCATCTTTACACAGCCTGCACCTGGGGTCTTGCCTGGTGTGATAGACCCCAGCCTCTATGGATCTTGTACTCAGAGCTTGTTCTTGTGCTGCCATGATTAGTGCCTCTGTGCTGTCTTTCAGTCCAGCTTTGTCCAGCCACTGGTAGGATTTCTGGATATCAGCCACCTCCTCTATCTGCCGGTGGTACATACCGTGCAGGGGCCTGTCCTTCCATGATGGTTCCTCGTCTCCCTCCTCTTTCTTGGGTTTCTGCTGCCTGAGGTATTCACTGAGCACTCGGTCAGTTGGGGCCATCTTCCCAATGTATTCTTGGATGTTCGTTGTCTCATCCTGGACTGTGGTGCTGACACTCACCAGTCCCCGGCCCCCTTCCTTCCGCTTAGCGTACAGCCTCAGGGTGCTGGACTTGGGGTGAAACCCTCCATGCATGGTAAGGAGCTTTCTTGTCTTTATGTCAGTGGCTTCTATCTCCTCCTTTGGCCAGCCTATTACCCCAGCAGGGTACCTGATCACGGGCAGGGCGTACGTGTTGATGGCCCGGATCTTGTTCTTACCATTCAGCTGACTCCTCAGGACTTGCCTGACCCTCTGCAGGTACTTGGTGGTTGCAGCTTTTCTAGCGGCCTCTTCATGGTTCCCATTTGCCTGCGGGATCCCCAGGTACTTGTAACTGTCCTCTATGTCTGCAATGTTGCCTTCTGGTAGTTCAATCCCCTCAGTTCTGACTACCTTCCCTCTCTTTGTTACCATCCGACTACACTTCTCCAGTCCGAACGACATTCCAATGTCATTGCTGTATAGCCTGGTAGTGTGGATCAGTGAATCGATGTCTCGTTCACTCTTGGCATACAGCTTGATGTCATCCATGTACAGGAGGTGGCTGACAACTGCTCCGTTCCGTAGTCGGTATCCGTAGCCAGTCTTGTTAATGATCTCACTGAGGGGGTTCAGGCCTATGCAGAACAGCAGTGGGGACAGAGCATCTCCTTGGTAGATCCCGCACTTGATGGTGACTTGTGCTATGGGCTTGGAGTTGGCCTCTAGTGTTGTACGCCACATCCCCATTGAGTTCCTGATGAAGGCTCTTAGGGTCCCATTGATCTTGTACAATTCTAGGCATTCCAGTATCCAGCTGTGGGGCATTGAGTCATAGGCCTTCTTGTAATCAATCCAGGCAGTGCACAGGTTGGTCAGTCTGGTCTTGCAGTCTCGGCTGACTGTTCTGTCTACCAGTAGCTGGTGTTTTGCGCCTCTGGTATTCTTGCCAATTCCTTTCTGTGTCCCGCTCATGTATTGACCCATGTGCCTGTTCATCTTAGCCGATATGATGCCTGACAGGAGCTTCCATGTAGTACTGAGGCAGGTTATTGGTCGGTAGTTGGAGGGGACCGGTCCCTTCTTGGGGTCCTTGGGGATCAGGACCGTCCGACCTTCGGTTAGCCATTCCGGGTGTCTCTCGTTAACTAGCAGCTGGTTCATTTGTGCTGCCAGACGCTCGTGGAGTGCAGTCAGCTTCTTTAGCCAGTAGGCGTGAACCATGTCGGGCCCTGGTGCTGTCCAACTCTTCATACTGGAGACCCTTTCTTGGATATCTGCCACTGTGATGGTTACTGGACCCTGTTCAGGGAGGTCGCTGTGGTCTGCCCTCAGATCCACTAGCCACTGAGCATTGCCGTTATGGGTTGCGTCCTTCTCCCATATGCTCTTCCAGTATTGCTCCGTCTCCAGCCTTGGTGGTGCTGTTCTCTTATTGTTCCCTTGCCACTGAGAGTACACCTTTGCTGGTTCTGTGGAGAACAGCTGGTTTATTCTCCTGCCTTCTATCTCTCTGGTGTACCTCCTCAAGCGGCTGGCCAAGGCTGTGAGTCTTTGCTTGGCAGTTTCCAAGGCCTCAGGTATGGACAGCTTGCTGTATTTCTTATGCACCTTCTTTGTCGCACCTTTCTGCAACTCCGTTAGTTGGCTATATATACATATACATATATATACATACATACTACATATACATATATATACATACATATATACATATACATACATATACACACATACATACATATCTCACAGCTCACCATTAGCCAAGTATACCTGAGCTCACATTTAGACGAGATAGCATAGATATACAGGTAATAAATAACTAACTCATATAGGAGATATATATATATATTTAGAGAAGGCAGGAGATATATAAATAATAATACCAAGCTGTTTCCTCTCTAAAGCAACGATATGTTAACATCTCTACTCATATTATCAAAGCACACACACACACACACACACACACACACATATATAAATACAGAGACAAATATAAATAAAATATACAAAGGGGATAAATAGAATAAATAGGAATAAAAAATTAAAATACAAGTGAATTGCACATTTCAAGTATTGAGGTCTATTGCACCGTTGACTATTAACAAAAGTATTGCACAAAAGGTATTGCACAGTGAGGTGAAGAGGCACTACAGCTTATTGTCCGTATTCAGTAAGTGAAAATAAAATAAACAATAAAAGGTGAATCAAATGGACCATTACGGCAAGGCTGGGATGGTCAGTTTGGTAAAGTAAATCCGTTGGGCATCTTTCTTTGCCTTTAGACAATAATTCTGATGGCAAAAGAGCCAAACGGGACAGGCCAAAAAAATAAAAAATAAAAAAATAAAAAAATACAGTTTGCCATTAAAATCATTTTAAGGGTCTGATTGAGATCCAAACCTGTTAGAGGATTTTTAAGTTTTATTGTCATGAAATGCAACTGAGTGATATACTGATAAGTGTTTACTATTTCTGCTTATGCAAACGTCTTTCTATCATGAACTCTCTGAACAGTCACATCACAACACCACAATGAGTTGTGAAAACAAGCTGTTATTGTTAGATTAAGTTCCAGAAACTGCATGTTCTCTCCCCACGAGTGAAGAGCGTGCAGCTAAGTTCCTGTTTTATCTTTGCTTTGCCATGTGACATCACTATACTGAGTGTATAAATAAAGATGCAAGACAAGTGTGGGGTGTGTGAGTCTTGTTGGGCTCTCACCCGTGGACGTTACCTGCTGAACTGTCTGAGTGTCATTTCTTCACCTGAGTGTTTGATAACTGTTCACCCCTAACAAAACCCTTTGCAGACACAGCTAACTGGAAACAACTGTAACGTGTTGGCCCACTCCTCAATTTCATTAATGAGTGTGCAATTTTGTCCGTAATTCTATTTTTTCAAGCCGCCGTATTGTTGTTCGACTGGTTCAACCAGCAGCTCATGCTTCCTTCGGCCCACACTTCTTTTGAATCAACCAAGTGCAAAAGCTTATTAAAGTGTGCAAAGACTCTTTTAACGACACTATGACACTGTTGTGCCCCCACATTTGCGATGAGGACGAGTCATTACCGAGGTATTCCCAAAGTGACGTTCATCTCTCCTCTGCCAGCAAAGTGGAAGGTGTTGAGAGTCATCTGGGTGGAGGGCTCACCTATGGACTGAGCTGCCAGCAGACCCACAGCTTCACCTGGGTCACACAGCGAACGCTGCCACTTATAATGCAGCAGCTGGCGAAGGCTGAGGACAAAAACAGAAAGTTATAGCCTGCACAAGTATCATCTGTCCCAGCTGTTTCCAGCTGTTCTAGGTACATGAGCGTAAAAACCCCTTTGTCTATATTTAGCCTCGAATTACACAAAGAAAGCTCTCAGTTTTCATTCACACGTGCTGTCATCACTTTATTTGGTGGTTCTCGTCCTTCGTTTAATTAGAAATGCACTTCTGTGATCTTTCTTTTCGATCAGGTTTTCCCAGGACTCTGAGCATCCCTCTTTAACAGGAACAGTTTTATCAGGCTTTCACATTACTGTGTAGAAATATTTGGACCACTCCTCTTGGCAACCTTACTTTGCTGGTATTTGGCATTTGTTTACACACAGCTCTTGTAAATTTCAGGCACACTCAAGTGTGGACTTTGAGCGCGTACCAGCACTTTTATCTTTTTTCAGCTGCTCTCGTTTAGATTTGCTGCTGTGCTCTGAATGCTGCTCTGTTGCATAACCCTATTTTGGCCAAACTGTCAGCCTAACCCTCTAAGAGCACTTTGTATACACAGTTTGTGGTCAGCTCGATCACTGCAAGGTGTCCAGGTCCTGTGGCTGCAACTGGAAATGATCACCGCTCCAACACTTTGTCTGATGCTTGTCCTGATATGATGTGTGGCATTTGTGCAGATGCAGCTTTGCTAACCAATGCTGTGGTTCTTTTGTAGAGAGAAGAGCCAAACAAGCCTTTTAGTATGTTTCTATCTGAACTCTCATGAACTTTAACATGGTAACTGAAGACTGTAGAGTCTACGATGTCGCTCTTGGGGTTTTTTGCGGTTTCTATGAACATTGCATTCCTTTGCTATGATGTTTCTCTGCTTTTAGATGTGCTCACACTAGTTCATGATCATCAAATGAAGTGCTTTTGATCAGCAAAGCACAGGCATTCTCTAAAACTGTAATAGGTATTTGTCCCCATTTGAATATTCAGACACTGAATACCTGTGTGTGTCCAGTCTGTCTTGGTTCGCAGTGTCTCTGCTCTGCAGGTATTTCTCTGTGATGCCATGAAAGTTTTCAGAGATTGATCCAAAGAAGACATCAGGCCTAAACAGGCCCAGCGACGGCTCCGGGCAGTGGGAGGACTTCCTGCAGTATTTGGATCTGCTAGCTTCATCCAGAGTGTGCCACTGTTGTACAAGCTGTGAAGTGAACAGAATTCAGTACGCTGTTTATTTCGACTACATTGGAGGTCGGGAGTTCACGTTATACAATATGTGCTGAGGAAGAGCAAACGTACCTGCAGCACAGCAGGATTTCTGCCACAGTCGGCCTCTACTTCATCAGTCTGTTTTAATTTTCCCAGCTTTTTCTGGGAAAAAAGCAAAAACGCTCCTGGCAGAGATGAAAACATGGAAACACAAACATTAGTTACAGAGGCAATGCACAAATATGCATGCAACGATTCACTGGACTCTCCTGATGAAGTTGCTGCTACGACCTACAACAGTTCAAAGTGGTAATTTAGACAATTTTTTACTTTTTCATACAAAAAGAAAAGTTTTACAATCAAACTATGTGATTGGAAAGAGTTGGGCAGACATGTCAACCATCAGCACTGGTCCAAGATTTTACACTCAGTGCATCTCGAAAATATCATTCGGGCAAATATGTGGGAAATAATTTCCCTGCAAAGACAAACATTTTTACATACCACTCCGTGGACATGCTAACTCTCTCTTTGCTTTCCAGCGCTGGATGGCAGCAAAGTGCTTAGTGGCACTTTGAGGGTCTAAACGTGCTAAAATTTCATCCAGGCCCTGCGACCTCCTGATGACCTGGCAGGAAGGGAAACACACGTCTCCTTCATTCAAACTGGCATTGTACACAGGAAGTCATTTGCTCTTTGCACGTCACTGTCACTTATTGTTGCTCGCCGGCAGACATTCAAGCACCAGCTGCCTTGGTATATTTGTCACTCTGACAATTTTACTATCCTGTTATATCTAAATCACCAAAATCCGGCACACGCGTTTGTAGCCGCTTCAACTTATCGCCTCGAAAGTGAGGAAAGTGTATCCCGGGATTTACTCCCAATATACATGGTGACTATCAATCAATCAATCAATCTTTATTTATAAAGCACTTTTCATACAAAAAAAAATGTAGCACAAAGTGCTTTACATAGTTAAAAGCAGCCCACCCCACCCTCCAACTCACTCCCCACACTCTCATTAACATAAATGATGTGAATACACACATATCCCCCCCCACACACACACATACACACACACATACACACACGCGCACACTTAAAGAGTAAAAATTGGGCTGGGCTCGCATGAGCCAAGTGAGGAAACACTATAACAGGGAGCCGTCTGCACCGGGAGCCGGTCACAGACCGCAGCCTCCAGGCTGGGCACACAGCAGGAGGGAGGCAAAGGAGCCCCCCAGCCAGGCTGAGAGGACCCCAGAGACCCAGCAGCCACGGTCGATCACAGCCCCGGTGCAGAGAGCGCCCTCTGAGGAAACACTGGAGATATGACACAATACGATGTATACAGGGTAAAATGATAAAATAAATAAGAACGGGATACAATATAAATATAAATATAAATAGAGTAAGAAGATTAAAAAAATGAATAAGAATAAAATCAATAAATATTAGGTAAAGTCTAAATTAATAATAGAATAACAGGATAGAATAAATAAGCATAAAATAAATAAACGCTAAGTAAAAGCTAAATTAAAAAGGTGGGTCTTGAGCCTGTTCTTAAAAACATGTACGTTCTCTGCGGCCCTGAGCTCCTCCGGCAGGCTGTTCCACAGACGAGGACCATACCACTGAAACGCTGCCTCTCCGTGAGTATGTGTCCTGACTTTAGGGACAATTAAAAGGCCAGCACCAGAGGACCTCAGGGTCCGTGAGGGTTCGTATGGTAAAAGCAGATCTGAGAGATAAGAAGGCCCAAGACCATTAAGACATTTAAAAATCAATAAAAGAACTTTAAAATCGACTACCAATGTGAGCGCAGGATAATCACACATGACAGGTTAGAAAATATAGTAGAAGGTTACCTAGGCAACCGGAGTCTGCTAAGCATCAGCTTGAAAGAATGGCGCAATAAACAAATCAGTTCCTGTCTGCTTTGATGTTATTTTCTGCCTCTATTCTGAGCGCACGTAAAAATATTTGCAAGTGCAAATTTTGCATTTTGAGAAGAAAATTATTTTGCATAAAGAAAAGTTTAATTTGAGCAAACAAAATTCATTTCTATGTGCAAATGTATTTGAGTGTTTGCTATTATCCATATACACACACAATAATGTGTGTGCATATGGATAATATATATATGTAATATATATGTGCCACAAAACCAACCAATCACAAGTCTGTGATTGGTTGGTTTTGTGGCACACTTATAACGGCGTACAGAAAGAGTTGAGCGTGCACGGAGGAAAGCTGCTGAGAGCGCGAGCGACACAATGAGAGCAGGTGTGCAGATGTCTGTGAGCACACAGAGCAGAGATCTGAGCGCGAGGGGCTGTTATTGCATATGTATATGGATATTAGCAAACACTGAAATAGACTTCTTGCACGCAGCAATGAATTTTGTTTGCTCAAATTAAACTTTTCTTAGCTCAAAATAACTTTCTTCTCAAAATACAACATTTGCACTTGCTAATATTTTTACGTGCGCTCAGAAAAGAGGCACTAAAATAATAACGCCATAGTCTGGGCGCATTCAGATTAATGTGGCTTAGCTTTCTTTTTGTAGCTTCATGCTAAACTAAGCTAACAGTTAACTAATATTTATAGTTTTGTTAACAGCTGGGCTAATACAACAAATCGTCATGGAAACTGCACAGTATTATCTGAGTTGCTGAGCACTAATGTGCTTGTATGCAGTACATATTTATCCCCCACCGAGGCCCATGACCTGCTCCTTCACTGTAGCAGTACCAACCACAGAGGGGGGAAGCACTGAATTTGGCTGCGATCTTCCACAGCACTATCACAGGGAGCTGTAATGTGGCTGTGAATCAACAAATGGTTTGTGTGCAAAGTTAAGGTTGCGGTTAACAAGTTGTTTACCATCGAAAGCTTTTTATAACTTGTCGAGCTGTACGCAGACAGTACGCAGTTGATGAAACACTGAGCCAGCCATACGTGTATCATCAGCCATGGCTGGTAAAGTTTAGCTTTGCAGCACTACCTTGATATGTGGACCGTCTCAGAATACCATTCACATCCTCGCTGTGTTCATACCTCATAGTTGTCTTCTATGAAGGGGAACTGTCTTGGTTGCAGGAACTGAGTTTTGGGGATATCTAGTCCGTCCTCGCCGTACAGGAACTGGACCACAGAGCCATCGCTGTCTCTTACCGTCAGGTCGTACTGCACTACCAAACCCTCCAGATGTTTTATGACACATCTGCAGAGGAAATGGTTTGAAGAAGGCAGAGGGGCAGATGTGCCATATTACTGACCTTACACTGTGTTTGAAACACCTGCGTTTGATATTCTCTGCTGCTCACTTCCACACATTGCCAAATTGAAGCAACATTTCCCTCTGAAATCAAATCAACTTGCTTCTCAATCTCATATCAAAACAGGGTTTCTGGTTACAAATGATCTCTGTTTGTGTTCACTCCAAAACGAAGACTAATGCTTTATCCGACCACGCTGGCATGCAAAGAGATTTACAAAGCTCACAGCAGTGCACATATGAATGCTGTTCAGAAATCCTGTGAACTCAGATTTGAATAATGTTTCATTTGCACAGCACTCATTGCCAGCCAAAACAACAGTGAGTAAAATTCGTATAATATTTGCATTTCTTGCCACAGACAGACACAGGGAGCATTTCTGTGTTTTTTGGGGCTTGTGTTAGTAAAACTTTTGTTACCTCTGCAGATATCCTGATCTGGATGTTTTCACGGCCGTGTCGACCAGTCCTTCTCTGCCAGCCATGCAGTGGAAGAAAAACTCCTGAGGATGAAAGAAATGCATCATAAAGGAAGAAAGTATTCAAATCCTGTGCTGTGCCACTCCAGACTCTGATCAGGTGCCTCATATTTGCCTTTATTATCTTTCAACTGTGCCCAACAGAAGCAGAGTTTACTTTAAAAAACCCATCAGCAGCAAACCTGAACTCTAAGGAGCTGCTCTTAGCAGCGAGGTTTAGCTCTCTCTATAGAGCATAAAATGAGAACAACCGCATTGGGATCCTTTACAGGAAGTGGTCTCGGTGGGTTGAACTCCAGTGGTTCTTTTATGGTATGAGTGTGAGCCAATGAATAGGGTCTCTCACAGCACGCCATCACGGCTGAGGTGGACGCAATAAGTAATTTCTTAAATGATCCTGAGGGTTATGGAACAAAAACCTCAAGTGGAAGACCCCAAAAAAATTCACCAGCACTGAGCCGGAGGATCCAATTGGCTGTCCATCAAGACACTGGACGATCCTCGACCCAGATTAAGGCAGTTACTGGTGCCGACTGCAGCCCTATAACCATCAGATGGCATCTGAGACTGAAGGGCTTTCTTCTCTTATGTGACCCTTGTCTGTGTGGTAACACCTGGGTTTTTCAACAGGACAACGCTACAGTACACAATGTTCTTTCAGGAGAGTAACATCACTCTTTTGGACCATCCTGCGTGTTCCTCTGATCTAAATCCAACTGAGAACCTTTGGGGATGGATGGCAAGTTTACAGAAACGGACGACAGTTCCAGACAGCAGACGCCCTTTGTGCGGTCGTCTTCACCACTTGGAGAAACTTCGCTCACCTCATGGAAACGCTTAGATCAAGCATGCCGCAACGAATTATTGAAGTGATCAACAATAACAGTGGAGCTCCTCATCACTGAGTTCATGTCTGAACTTTGATTTCTGTTTTGGGGGGTGTACGAAAATGAAAATATGATTTTTTGCCATTTTTCAAGCCGTCTTAAACGTTTGAGTGTGGATGTATCTAAATCTACAAGACAGCTAAATGTTCAAAATATCAAAGTCTACCTCCTTAAGTAACGTTATAAAAAAAACTTCACCTGGCCGCACAAAAGGAGCTATCATGTAAAAGTGACTTTTAAACGTTACCTGTGGTTTGATGCCTGTGAGGAATCTTCCAGAAACAAAGCCTCCAGCACCGGGCGCAGGGTCGTAGGGCTGGAAGCACGGCAAGAATTTCCCAGAGGGCATCAGTGGAGGCCTACGGCCCTCCAACTCAATCTGACCAAGCAGACAGGAAATCTGAAACACACACCAACACACAGGTCAGGACATCTGTAGCTTAACACACCTGGCTATCAAATCAAGAGGAAAGCCAAGGTGAATGTGAGAGCGAGGGGGAGGGCCGTACCTGCATGGTGTTCACTGTAGACCCCTTGGCTCCTGATTGGACCATCAGCTGGAGGTTGTTGCCTGGGAAAGAGGTGTGTAGTCCAACTGGCATACATACCTAACCAGCATACAAAACAACGTGCACACTGCATTAAACCAAACACGGAGTGAAACCTGTCTGAGGGTGTCTGAGTTATAGAAAGGAACGATCTAATGCTTTAGAAGATGCAATTAAAATGGATAAATCTATAATGTTGTTAAAAACAGTCTCAATAACCAATCATGACAACACTAGAGCCCAACAATAAATCAACTGATCTGATATACAGGATGAGATTAGACATTTTCTGACATACATTTTTACACATTCAGAAACAAATCAAATGAGTTTCTTTAGACGCTTCCTCTGCATCGACACAGACGTGTGACTGGACCATTAAACCTTCTATTCTTAAAGCAAACAAAGGAGGAACAACGTGGCTCTGAAACAGCAGTGACAGGTTACCTTGTTGATATCATTGTTGACTTGGTTTGCCACTTCTTTGAACTTGTGGTCGGCCGTGATGAAGTCTCTCTGGTCTGGGTTGAGGTGAGCATCCTGCCAGCGACTCTGAGCCTCGGCTTGGACCACATTGGAGGGCAGATTAAAAGCAGCCTGGAGCGCCTGAATGACAAAAAGAAAAAAGGAAAAACAAAAATAATAAAGTACCGAATCTTTAAAGCCACCATGTGGACAATCTGAAAATATGTAGACTTTGCTGCCCCCTAGTGGAAATCACCTAATGCAGCAACCACTTGCAGATTATTATCACCATAATGTGAGTGAAGCAGATACAGGGTTCATAGGCCTTTTTCAGGGTCAAATTCAAGCACTTTTTAAGCACTTTCAAGGTCCCTTTTCAAGCTTTTCCAGCACATGCCCCCCCGAAAAAAAAGAATGCATGTTTCAATTCACATCACTTCAGTAAGACCATGTGAAAATTAAAACAAACCACCCTCGGTGAACTTAAACACCTTTGTTCACCTTTTGTTGAGAAATAGAAAAACGAACCACACAAAAATACTGCAAAAGGAAACGGTCGTCTTATATACATCATGTATAAACTCAAAATGCACATTTCACTTAAAAATTAAGATGTGACAATGTGAACAAATCAACTTGTTAGAGATATTCTTCTCCTGTTGACAAACTGTATCAGCACAATTTATCTAAATTCAGACAAAATTTAAAATATGAGTAGAAAGTGATATTTTTGACTATAAAAACCAAAAACATGTTTAACGAATCATTTTGATAACTTGAAATGCAAATAGAAATTTTTGCAAACAACAAAGTTATTTGGTATTATTTACCTAAAAATACAGCCAAGGCGCAGACGTTTTTTATATAACCATTTAAAATTATTTACAGAACAATCAGCTGTTCTGCATCAAATAAGAAGGCACAAAAACTATTTATACAACTCCTAAAATAGTAGGGGTGGGGAAAAAATCGATATTGTGTAGTATCGTGATATTTTCTTTGCTAATAATGTATCGATACAGGGGCAGCAGAAATCGATATTTTGTTACAAAAAAAGTTTTTGTGGACTGGAACATGCTCTGACTTCAGAGCATGTTGATCCTTTTCATGAGCAAGAATCCTGACATTCCTTCACTGTCCAAATGTGTTTAACTTTTTTTTTTTGGCAGCAATAAACATGACAGTTTACTTATTTTAATTTAAGACATGTTTTATTTTAATTAAGTTTAAAACTTTTTTATTTAATGTAAAATTATATTTTGTTTTAATTTACTTTCAAATTCTTCAGTTGCTGAAGGGGCTGCATAGTTTTCATATTGCATAGTTCAGAATAGCTATAATTGTACCAGATGGTTGCATTCAGTTAAGTTGGACTAGACTGTGGCACAAACCGTTCAGTTTGTCAACAATAAAACTGACTGAAATGAGAAAGACTGAGTGTGAGACTTTGATATTAGATAAAATGAATATTGATAAAGTTTACCTTTATGTACAGAATCTGAATATCGCAAAATATTTTTAAAAAATTGCAATAATATCGTATCGTGCGTTAAGTATTGTGATAATATCGTATCGTGCGTTAAGTATTGTGATAATATCGTATCGTGGGATGTATGGTGATTCCCACCTCTAAAAAATAGTTTGTGTCACTATAACACAGATGAGAACAGCACAGGGATAAACATGCAGGTCTGACAGCAGCTGTGTCACTCAGCGTTTACGCTGCAATCTGCCTTTGGTGGCTTTAAGGCAGCAACTGTGACGTTCACTAGTAGAACTGACACACAAAACAAAACAACGACTACACTACACACTAACTACACAAGACAACACACTAACTTGAGACTCCAAACACGATAAACGTCACTAATCTCTCATGTATCAAAACTGTCTCTCTCTCTTTCGCTCACTCCTAAAGCTTCCCTCTCTTCCCAAACAACCAGATGCCACATGTTGCCATATCATGTTTTTGATTGGTCGACATGATACATTTTTCCACCAACAGGGAAGGAGTGTTTTTTTTCTTTTTTCACCAATGACTGTTGTTTTTCACTCACAAGCAAAGCGTGTTTGCTAGCGCTCTCCTTAGAAAACTCAGTTTTTATGGAACCCTGCAGATAACAGATTCATTTATTAAGAGCACGTTTCTATAGTGGTTAACAGCTAACCACAGCTTCCTTTTTCCCCATTAATTAGCCACATCCGCTATAGCTGACAGTGTCACACTGCACACTACAGACCATTCCACACCCTCTCATCTGATCTTTGTGGCTCTCACATCTCACCACAGCCACAAACTGCTTTCATCTCATTCTTGTCATTCCCACATTCAGCCTACGAGCACAGTGTTTCAGTGATGTTTGCATTCACACGTCCTCAGTACGAACGAGTTTTATAACACGTGTTTTCCCAGTGATTTATAAACCCAGCTGCCTGCTGAAACGTCAGCGTTGTAGAAGCGTTATTGTGGACACAGCAGAACTGGAAACAGCCTTACACACAGACATTTAATGACTGTGTACAGGTAAGCGTAATATAATTACTGTGTGTAGTACATATTTATCCCCACAGGCCATTTTTCAGCACCATGGGGCCCATGAACTACACCTTTACTGTGGCAGCCATTTTGGCCAGTGGCGTCCAGGAAGGAGGAAGCACTGAATTTGACAAAGCTGCAGTTTAGTCTCTCTGTGGTGTCAAATGTAGAGCGTGCGTTCATGCTTGCAGGCTGTTCAGTGAAGACCACATTAGCTTTACTCACTTTGGTTCCAATCTTCAGCGACTCCTTAATAATTTTCTTCCTCCGCTTGTTGGCGCCTGGTTTTACCAGGATGTCCTCCACACCTGGGCACAGGTCAAAGGAAAAAGTTAGTGTTTCTGTTCCTTGTACACAACTGACAAACAGGTGAATCATCAGCATTTAGCAATCATTTCCCAAGTGCTGGTAAACAGAGCAAGAAATTTTTAATATATCCCTTTATGCTGGATGGTTACATTATTTTTTCCCCTAAAACCAAAAACTACCAGGATGAAAATGATGATGCAGTTGTGCATCCTTTATGCTGGCTAACAGCCTGCAGTCGTCTCATGCACGTCTCTGGAGCAACCCCAGCCTGTCCTTCTCTGGCAAACCTCTCCGGATCCTCCAGATTTAACTGCCTTCTAGCGAGGACCCTGGTCTTTGGTTCACCCGACAGATTTTAAAGTCAGGACGTTGTGCAGGTCAGTCAGCAACGCTCACTTTGAACTTCTGGAGGTCGTTCTTCACCAGGACGTGTGTTTAGGTCGTTGTCATGTGGGACGACACACTGCTTAAAGTTGTGTTTCAAAATCTTCACACATCCTTCATGGTTTCTTCCACCTTGATGAGATTCCCAGTTCCAGACACACTGAAGCGTCCCCGCAGCATAATAGTCCCACCACCGTGCTTCCCTGTGGTCTCTCTCTTCCTGCATTCTCCAAACATCAGCAGCGTTTCTTAGTTTAGTCTCATCTGACCAAAGGACAGCTCGAGTGTGCAGAATCTTTCTCCAGGTTGCTCTCAGTGTACCTGACACATTTGTGTGATTGCAGTAATACTAACAGGGTTCAGGGGAGGAACGAAGAACACTGGTCAGTATCTGGGTTCTTACCCAGAGTGAAGCCTCTGTAGAGCTGCAGGTATGCAGTGAAGAGTCGAGCCAGACAGCTGAGCAGTTTGCCGCTGGTTTCCCCTCCATACAGCTCATAGCAGCAGTGCACCAAACCGTAAGCCGAGGAGCCATAATGAGCTTTGTCCAGAACCCCAACTAACAGCTCCCCCTGACGAATCACCACCTGAACACAAAGACGTTCGAAAGAAGAGGAGAAGCAAGCGTCAACACCCCGAACCAAAGCAGAAATACAAGATCCCTGGTCTCCTTTAGTAACTGAGTAATTCGAGTACTTTTGGCTCGAAGAGTGTACATACCTGAGAGTCACACATGCTCTCGGGTTGGTACCCTGGAGCGGCTCGTGGTGGGACCTGGATCCACGCCTTACTAGGAATCTTTGATTTGCCAGCCAGGTTGAGAGGCACAGCTTTCTCTGGGATCACATTCAGCAGGAGGGTCGACACCACCTATGAGGAGCACCGAAATCATCACACAAGAGATGTTGAAGCCATGAATTCCTTATTTTTACTATTAGAGTTCAAGACGATGGATAATTAACACGCTGACCTTTGACTAAACTCTTTCGTTCAGCTTCCAGCATCACGCTGAAAAGCTTCTATTAAAACCAAAACTCAAATGTACGTTCGCTCACCTGTTTTCCCGTCCATAGCTGCTGTGGTTTGAGTATCGCTGGAGGAAGTAACTTCACCCTGCCCGGTTTGTCAGTCAGCCCTCTGTACACCAGCTCAGTGTACTGGTCTTTGGTGAAGAAGCAGCCTCGTATTGTCATCCTTGTTCCTGACACCATGTGGTCCTGGATCAGGCCTGCTAAAGGTTTACCATCCTGAGGAGAGAAGAATGAGAAGGTACAACCTGCAGTTCATGAGAGGAAGGAGGCCCTTACTCCAGATTCACAGTGGAGTACTTCGATGCATGCGATGGAGCGTTGTCCTGCATAAAAACCAGAATCAGGTTTGGGAGTTGAGTTTTAGTCTTTAACCCCAAAAGGTCCAACGAGCTCATCTTTAGTAACGCCAGTCCAGACCAGAACCCCGCCTGCACCTCGCCGGTTAATTTGTCTTTTTAACGTCAACACAATTCTTGTGATCGTGTTGACTAGGGTTGGGTTTCTGTGATCACACACCAATATCTTATTTCAACAATGCTGCATCCCTCTGAAAGATTTTTTTTTTGCCTTTTTAAAGTCTATTAAGTTTATTGTTTTGGCCCAAAAGAAGCTGCCTAATAATTATGCACACCTAAATAAAGACTTTTGATCTCTTAAGGCCACAACTTCCCTTACTCCACAAATACAGGTCACCTGATGTACTTAGATCCAAAAGTCATTCAAGGTTACGCAACTTGATCGTTAAAAATTAAATCAGTCCGTCTTTGAGTAAAAGTGAAGGTTATTGCTAAGCTCATGGATATGGAAGCCTGTTTCTGCCACTAAAAAAAACAAAACAAAACTAATTCATCTTTCTCAAAAAAGTAAATAAATTTTGACTTATTAACTCAAAATTTTGAGAAAATAAGTCAAAATTTCAAGTTATGGATACTTTTTTTTTAAATTTTTGTGGCAGAAACGGGCTTCCATACACGAATCATTAAAACCAGAGGCTCTATTTCCATAAGCAGGAGTCTCCCCCTGCTGGCCATTAGAAATAATAGAAGTTTAGAGGGTTTTTATTCATGGTCGTCTTACATGTATAATCCAGTCTGTTTATAACGTTTTGCAGCTATAATCCCTGAGACTGCCGGGCTGCAGTGTTAATCCTGTGTACTCTCTGCATACACACACATACCTTGGGGACGAGGTACTGCTGGTCAGTGCTGACTAACGTGTAGGCCTCGGCTCGGCCCAGCTCACTTTGAGGGAAGTGAGCGTTCATTTCATCCCCATCAAAGTCAGCATTGTAAGCTTTACAGTTGGCATAATGGAGCCTCAGCACCTGGAAGATCGAGTTGAGATCAAGTACAGATCAAAGTAATCCACAAAGCACAGCGGCTGAGGAGCTCGGAGCTACCTTCTCTCCTGGTAAGATGCGTGCACAGTGGGCTTGGATGGAGGGTCTGTGCAGAGTCGGCTGTCTGTTGAGCAACAAAACATCTCCGTTCTTTATGTGTCGATTCACCTGAGCAGACGAAACGCAGCTAGTGAGCGCTCACGCAGGGCGTTAAATCTGTGACTGACTGCTGTTTCAATCCACGCAGCTGACTTACGATCTTCATGGGCATCTTGCGTGGACCTGGAGAGGGTGTCAGCAGCTCCTTGGCCACCGCCTCCCTCTGTGCGAGGCAGGTAGGGGAGAGGATGGTTTTCCTGCCGTCCTCGTTTATCACCATGGAGGCACCGGGGTGGACGTTGGGCCCGTTGAGAACGGCCTGCCGGAGCTCCTTCACATTCCAGGGAGTGACTGGCTGAGGGTAGGTCAGCTTGGTGGCGAAAACCTGCACGGATACACAAAACAGCCAGAAAACTTTGAGCTCCAGTCCTGATACCATTTTGATCTCGTCTTCTTTAACAAAGGTAGGGATGTACCATAGGTATTCCTATCTCGTTGGTGCCTATGTACATGTCTGGGCAGATGACAGATCTTGCGGCGTAGTCCACACGTTTGCCCATCATGTGTTTCCGAAATAATCCGTCTTTCTTCTCAAGGATCTGTAACGTAATGTGGGAAACTGTAAGGTTTACTTGCCTAAACCCTGGTCAGCTGTGCTCGTGCTGGTGTGCAGCGAGGTACCTGTCTGATCCCAGGGTATTTCTCTGTCATCAGTTTGTCCATGTCGCTGTCAAAGACGATGTTGACGTGGCTCTGCAGGCGGACCCACACGTTGTACAGTTTATCTGTTAGAGTCGCTCCCAGGATCCCGGACAGAAACGACTGGTCCGTCTGCTCGACAGCCTGAAAAGAACCACATCCACTCTGCCATCACAATCTGGATGGAAGAAACGCTTCAGCTGCTCAGCTTCTTACACTCTTCATGTTTCATCGTCTCCGACTCACCTCTGTCTCCGGGACAATTTTCTCGCCAGCTATGAGGGCCAGGAGTTTTCTTATGATGTCACAGTCCTTCATGACAGCCTGCATGTTCACTGTCTGACCGTTAGTAAACATCTGGTCACCCAGGCGATTGATTGGACGATACCTGACAGGGGGGAGATGAGGAGTGTAGTGTTTGAATAAAAATAAGCTGCTCGTACAGCAGTAACAGATTACAGGTCGGAGTGGTAGGTGTTTCAGTGTAAAACAAACAGGTGCTACTGTGCCAGCTGTGTGATGTTGTACCTGCATGGCGGGACCACAAGCAGCTCCAGGAAGAAGAGGTCAGGGTAGAAACTGCTTCCCCCTTCTTTGGACCACATGCACTCCTCCAGCCCAGAGAACAGACACTTGAGGAAGAAACCTGAAGAAATAACACAAGTAGTGCTTTGAATTCTGCTCACACACACACACACACACACACACACACACACACACACACACACACACACACACACACACACACACACACTAAAGTTTCGTGACTGTAAGGTGTGCACTCAGGTATTTTTATGACTGGCCACGTTATACATGTATTTGTATGAGAGCATGAGCACGTTCTTAATAAATGCAGAGCAAAAATAAACAATAGTAAAAGCCAAAGCGATCTCTCTCTTTTTTTAAACTTGTTACATTGCATTTTACACATATGTAACGAGCAGCTTCTTTCATGTTGGCTCTCTAACACACCCCCAAACCAAACGTCCAGCTTTAAATACTCAGAAATGCTGTAATCTCCTCACTGAAACTGGAATAAGCATCATATTTTAATACACAACAACCTTCCAGCACAATGAAGTTTGACAGAGCTGAAAGGCAGCTGAAGTTCCCTCTTGTCTTAATGGGACGCTTTGGCCAAACACAGGTTTTTTTCCTACTAAATCACAGGTTAAGCAGTACACGCTGATCTGGGAGAAAAGACTTTAAATCTCACATGCAGCTGAAAGTCAGGGTTGACTTTTAATCCACAAGAGACATGTGGGTGAATGTGTCTGCGTTTGTCTGGAGGGAGGGGCTTAGAAGAGCCTTAAACATGTAACCTGGAGCCTTTATTTCTGGCCTACCTTCCTTTTCCCACACTTTGTTGACGTGCTCTCGAGCAGTGCTGGCAGTCATGTAGACTCTCTTTCCACGCAGCAGATCTTCTGCAGGGAGACATGGTTATGGATCAGAGTGAGAGGAGGTGCGTGCAGCCACCACTAAAACAGACGTATATCAAGTCCACCACAAATCACAATTAACCAGACATTTGTTCAGCAGTGAAACTGCATGACAGAAAAGGCAAGTTACGCAGCAGCCGTCGAGCTAACAGTCAGCTTGATTTTGTGCCACGTGTGCGGACTGTGCTGTGTTTTGTCTGTTTATCTGCATTTCCTGAAAACACTGCTCACCTTCAGTTTTGTCACTGGTTTGAGCTCCTGATGGCATCGTGACAATCAGCTTACTGTTGTGTTCGTGACGCACTGTAGACCTGCCACAACTACACAAACACACACAGTGCATGACTACGTCACAATAAGGGAGAATATATTGTTTATATGTAAGTATAAACCTCTCCATTATCATGTATTACATTACAGCGAGGGATGATTAAACTTTGACTTGAAGGCGACTTTAGAGCAACACTTTTCAACACTGACATCCAGTAAAGACACTATTTGCTGAAATCATAAACAGGATGAATATCAGTGACAGATGTGTGCATTCCATCAAGTTACCCGCAGTGAGGACACTTCCTGGTTTTCATATGGATCTTCCAGAAGTCGTTAATCAAACTGCCTTTCTTCTCAACCAAGTGCTTAATCTGAAACACACACACACATGCCAAATAAACAGAAAAACTGCACAGCTGACACAAATGCACATCGCAATCTGATTTACGTGCGGTTTTATTTCATTCACAAAACATCTCCATGCATTCCTTCATGAGTCTGTAAGTGTGTACTCACAGGTTTGGTGTTCTCTGAAGTCGCTGCGTTCATTCCAACTGTGGCGTCTGTAAACACCTGCAGCACCTGCACGACCTCATCGACAGTCGCTTTGACATTCTCCTCCATGTACTAACACAAACACACACACAGAGTCAAATGAATCAAACATAAAGAGACTAACACTGACCTGTGATAATTACAAAGCACAGAGAAGCAGAAGTGAAAAAACAAAACAGTGAAAGACCCCATTGTAGGAGAAGCTGCTGCAAGAGTCCAAACTCGGTTAATTTCTTTTTAAATCCCTTGTAAAACTAACCACACCTGTCAAAACTAGTTTGCTCCGTTTACTACACCTGGCCCTGTGTCGGTGCACTTCATGCCATTGTGAGTGCAGAACCCACCTGGCCGAGAACTTGTTCGATCTGGTAGACCTCCTGCATGGCTCCGTGGTCCAATAACTTGAGCTGGTTCAGCAGCAGGTGCATGGCTGCTCGAGGACATGTTAGCATGTGACACGCCAGGCACGAGCCACGGATCAGCAGGTAGAGTTTCTGAAGAGAGAGGTCAGCGCAGACATTAAGGTGAGGAAGGAAAAGCAGATGCTTAACACTGCTACTCTTTGTAAGCGTGTATGTGTGCATGTGAAACGCTTACATCAAAGAACAATGGATTATACACAGGAAGAGGTAACTCTATGTGTCCAAGGTGGCCTGGGCAGTTGTTGAAATCCTGACAGCAGGTTGAACACACCTGGGTAAAAGCAGCAAAACACAACCATGAACACATGAAAACAACACATTCAACTGATCATTATTTATTCCAAAATCTACAGATTCCAGAACATTATGAGCCCTTTTTGGTGGATTACTTCCTGAAACTTTAGCTGTACAGGCATAAAACCTAAATGGGAAATAAAATGGTACGGACTAATCTGTGACAAATGCATCATCACGTCTGAAGATCTTACCTCTTTGATGTCTGCTGGTCCCAGAGCCAGATCATACAAGCCGTTTGGGGCCACATTCCCAACACCATCCAGGAACCTGAAGTTAGTGATGGCTTTCACACTCAACTTTCTGCATGAGGGAAATTCGCAAGATACATAGATTATTAGAAATGCACCAGTTTGTAAACCAAACCTCAGCTTTCACACAACAGCTTGTTGGAAATTAAGAGGACATTAGTCATGACAGGGGCACAACAAGGTTTCACTGGCTATTTTTGAATCATGGTACATAAAGAAAGTTCAGATCAGACATTTTTGACGTTATTATCGATGCATTATGTCTTTACTACGGTTATACTGAATTTCTAGCAGCTCGTGGGTCTGTTCCGAATAGGTGCATATCTGTGTTTACTCGATGACACGTTCTTTATCACAGCATACTGGGAGGCTGGACTGTAAAGTAGCACAACGGTAATAACCTTATAACGGGAGGTCCTTACACGTTTCACAGATGAACACACATTAATAACAACAACACAGCAACCACAAGACATACTATGCGCTTTGTGAAAAGCCAGAACTTCTCATCATGCTGTCTCTTGCGTGTTGTTTTGAACTAGCACTTAGCGCGTAGCTAAAAACCGACCAGCTCCCTCACCTTATCTCTTCGGCGGAGTAAATGCCAAACGACATGCCTTCCAAACGCCGCCATGGCACTTCTTTTCCGAACAACATCTTCTTTGGCGGAGAATTATCAGCACTTTTTACCCGTTTACAGAGATTACTTCATGGCGCTCAGTGAGAAGCTATTCCTCCTGTTTCACACGTGGGGCCGTAACACGTAAGTTTCTACGACAGGGGAGACACGAATAGGTATGACTAAACTTTCCACAACACCTGCTGGATGTTTAAAGTTTAAATGACCACACTTAAAGATAAATATTCTTTTTTGTTCTACATGAAAGGGAAAAGTGCACTATATCCTCCAAAATGTCACTACTTGTTATTTAACTCCCCCCTCCGTTTTAGCACAGATAGTTTCGTCCCTCCCAGAATCCTTCAGTTTGTAGCAATATGGCGGCGCCCGGTAGGCACATAGGGCACTCTGTGCAGAGAAACGGACGATTTCTTCTATATAACCTCGAGCAGCTGTTGGGCCACAGGTAGGACGAGTTGATAAATGGTTATTTTAAATACGGGCGTTATTCATTCGTCTCCTATGTTGTGTTTTTTATTTGTTGCGACAAGAGTGCGACAGCTGCAGCAGCTAGCGCCGTCTGACAGGAGGTCATGTCTTCACGTCGTTTACATCAGAGAGCTGCTAGACGTGTGAAGCCCCAACTAACCAGCTACCTGCACGGATTCTTAAATGTCTACATTAGTGAGGAAAATAGTAACTAAAACGTTAAAAAGCGTCACACCTGCATTTTCCACAACCATTAACCTTTGTAATCCTCGGCACATAAGAATATATCTGACACAAGGAGCTAGAGGTGCTGAATAAGCTGCTGAGATGTTAGCTATGACGTATGAATGTAACAGCTGAAATGTCCGAGTTTGCTTGGAGGACCCTCTGCAAACAAGCAGGTCACAGATGAAACAGTGGCAGAGCCTTACTGATGTGCTGTCTGGCCAATACTCTTAGACGATGCCAGATGTACAGAATGCGACCGCCGTGAAAGCTTTTTTTCTCTCCTTTTTCACAAAAGTCGGCTGACGTTAGACAGGAAGTGTGGGAATGAGAGCGAGGCAGGTGTAACAGTGAAGATGTAAGGTGCAGAGGTAGTGATGGGCAAATTTAAATTCACCCAGAATAATGGACGAGAGCACAGGGAAGGTTGGAGACAAGTGTCAGGGAGATTTGTGACAGAAGTGCAGTGGTTCCCAAACTTTTTTTTGCTAGGCCCCCTTCATTTTTTAAAACATTCATAACCCCCCCCCACACACACACACACACACACACACACACACACACACACACACTTTGGGAACCTCTGGTATAGTGTGACCCGCTGTAATGGACGGTTTGGATGGTAGCACTAAGAACAGACAGGAGGCAGAGCTGGAGGTGGCAGAATTGAATTTTATTGTTGCGTGACCACAAGGAGAAGTATTAGAAATGAATCATGAGTATTATTATACAAGTATATGAGTTAGAGCGACAGCTCAGGTCGAGCGGTTTGGAGATAAATTAGGTTGAGATGGTTTGGACATGTGCAGAGGAGGGATAGTGGATAGACTGGCCAAAGGATGTCGATGATGGAGCTGCCAGGGAGGAGGAAAAGATGGAGTCCACAGACAAATGCAGAGGGTTGGTGTGACAGAAAAGGATACTAGAGATGGTGGATTATTTGCCTCTAAAGGAAGAAGAAGAAGAATGCTTGAAAAAACACCCAAATTCACACATTTTGTCCAGGGAACCAGCTGTGACACAAAGACTGTAGTATTTACCATATATACAGCAGGTGGTGGCTCCATGTTAAGTGTCTAACTAGTAAGGACACTCCGACTGATATTCTGGGTCAGTACTGATCTAGCTTTACCAAATAACTATTAACCAGTAACAATTTATGTAATTGTTATTTCTTTTGTACTGATCATTTTTTGAACATTTAGCCAGCACAAAAATGATGTGACACAACAGACTTGAGCAAAGCAACCCAAACACTTAACAGTTTAATTCTAGGGTGATTTGTTGTGTTGACGTTAGTGGAAAATAAACCAGACCGCTGTTAAGTGAAACATATTTTAGTGTCGATAGAGGAGCGCTTAATTTCAGCCGACAGACCTGTGAGGATACATCATCCAGTTAAAGCAGGTGTAGCGCTGGTCGTGTTTTTAGATTGAAGTGTAACAAGGATGGAAAAAATCATTCTGGCTAAACTGACAAAAATGATCTTTCAGGGGCTTCGGTTGGACCTCAGCTCTACGACAGCAAGCTGCAGAAGCCAATAAAGGTAAATGATATAAATTCAGTGTTTGTTAGTCAGTGGGTTAAATTTAGGAAGCGTTTGGATTTCATCAATGAGTTTAGTTGAGCAGGAAAATATTGAACTGAAAGGAGCATTTATTACATCAAAGCTTTCATTTTTAATCTTCACGTCTCGTCAATTGTGTTGCAGAATCGACAGAGTCCGTTGTCATCCCCAGGAAGAAAACATGGTATGAGCTGATCTGACTGCGAAGTGGGGTATTACAGCCTCTCATGCTCTTTTGTTTAAAGCGTTCTTTAAATGAGGCATTAAAATCATGTTTTTCTTTATCAAACAGGAGCAGAGAGGCAGTGCTGGAGGCGCTGGCTTCAACTGTCAGCAGGGTGAGAGCACCTTCACATTTTTCACTGTATTCATGAAGCTGGATTTTTAGCTTGGACTGACCGCCTTTTCTTTGCCCCTGCAGGATCCCACAGCATATCCCTACCAATTCCAGGATGATCCTTACCTCTCCCCCAGGACTTCTACTGAGTTTGTATGTTAAAACATGTCTTTATGCTTGTATGTATATTTAGGGACACTGTTAGTTACATCAGACAGTTTCTCTTTTTATTTAATTCATTTCAAGAGTCTTAGATCAGGTAACGCAGACAACTTTGTTTTTTGCCTGTATTGCTCATTACTCTGCGAGCAACCTAATAAACCAGCTTTATTGTATCTCTGCAGAAGCTGTTCTCTCTCTCTCAGGAGTCCGGCAGATCTGCAGCCAAATACATCGTCAACAACAACCCCAAACTCTTCACCAAAGACTTTGCAGAACCTCATATACCCGTAAGAAATACACAGCAGTGTGTGGAAGTGTGGGTATGTAGTGTAGTGCTGCTCTCGTATTGTGCGGTTCCTTTTCACTAAGCAATTGGTTGTCGTGTCTGTCTGTGTGTCTGTCTGTGTGTAGTGTCTGATGCCAGAGACTGTATCCCTGCGTCTTGAGGAGGTGAGTGAGGAAGCACTGAAGGAAAGGATCACCCTGAGGAAAGTTACAGCTGCTGTTGACATGTATGATCAGTTACTGCAAGCTGGTGAGAACACACGCGCACACACACACACATGCACGCACAGCATGAATATCGTAAAGCTGTACTCCAAATACTTATTTACTCTGCTATTGTGTGCATCAGTAGTATAGGTGTTGTCTGCAGAAGTTCTTTGCATTTTACAGAATGTTACTTTGGAGCTCAAAGCTTCACATTTAAAAATGTTTTTTTGCAATTTTTTTTCAGGCACTACTGTCTCCATGGAAACAACCCATAGTCTGCTGGACCTTATCTGTCTCTACAGCGACAGGGACCCCGTCCAGGATGGGGAGCCACAGACAGACGATGCAGTGAGTTCCCGCCTGACGTAACATTAAAGTAGCTGCTCCAGTGAAAAGGACGTTAGCACTGCAGGATACTTCTCTGTTTTTTCTCCGCAGGAATTTGGAGAGGAGCTGAAGAAAAGGAAAGCACGGGTCCGCCGAGCTTCAGACTTCCTGAAGTTCACCTGGAAAGAAAACAACAATGCGGAGCGAATCTTTAACCTGCTGCCAGAGCGGGATACACGCTGTTACTCTGCTCTCATCAGAGGCATGGTCAAGGTAGGCGTGCATCAGAGTCACAGGCTAAATGCAGGCCTGCAGCATTGCAACAGCAGTGAAAGGGTCATTTTAGTGTATCCTAATATTCGTGTGTGTGTTTGTGTGTGTCCCCACAGCATGGAGCCTATGCAAAGGCATTCAGCATGTACACAGATATGCTTAACAACAGGCTGACAGGTGAGCTGCTTTGGTTAATATCACTGCTTTGGTTAAATACTGTATAGAGGTCATGTCATTGCTTCTAGCAATCATGTGGCCTTGTAGTAGTATGTGGTAGTGTAGTTATTCTTCTCATCACTTAAATGAGTCTTGAACTTAAATTGAATGAATTTTGTGTCTTCTTACGGTGATAAGGAAATATGTTGTTTCATCGAAGATGGAAAAACTGGAGGACTCTTATAGCCCGACTCAGAGTTTAACTGTGGGTGTAATGGGGTGGCCAAGTACTTTTGGCCATATATTATGTATTTTTGTATATATTTTACATTATATATGTAATCTGTTAACTAATAACCCAATCGTTTCCCTTCAGCTGATGTCCACATCTTCAATGCTCTGATCTCAGCAGCTCCAGATGTCCGAGACAAATTTAATGAGCGATGGGACCTCGTTGCTGTAAGACCCTTCACACTGATTTATTGATCGCTGCTGCACAATGCTTTTGTATTTAAAAAAAAAAAAAAAAAAAAGGCAAACAAACACAAGTAATTTGTCCTGTGGTAAAGAGGTTTTGTATTTACTGCCATCTTTGCACTGGTAGTTTGGTCGTTTCCAACCTTTTAAAGCTAAAGGTCATCCGTGTTCACGCTCTCTTCTCCATTGGACCCTTTCTGGTCTCCTAGTTAATCAAATCAAATCAAATAGTTAATATTCACAATGGTGTCTCCTTGACTGCAGGAGCTGTTGAACCAGATGAATCAGCAGAAAGTTCGTCCTGACCTGTTGACCTTCAACAGCGTCCTCAAAGCTCTGAGACGCTGCGGCTTCTTGGCCAAAACACAAGCTCTGCACACTCTGAATGAGATGAAGGCGCTGGGGATAGGTAACACTGCCATTCGTGTTTTATTACATGGTGTTTTACAGGCAAGTCTTATTTTTTTCTCTGAGTGTGTGTGTGTGTGTGTGTGTGCAGCTCCCAGCCTGGCCTCCTACGACCACATCCTGGCAGTCTTTTACAAATCAGGTAGCCCTGCAGTTGCTCTCATACGTGACCCTCACAGGCATCTGCGCTATTTGTCGGCTGCATGCTTTTAAATGTGCATTCACCCCATGTGTTTCCTCTCCAGCCTCTTCTGCACAGAACAACACTGATCTTCTTCAGGAGGTGATAGCTGAGCTGGAGGGACGCATCTTCACCTGCCAGGACCCTGACGATGGTATATCACGGCGCACGACAGATTTAACAAATGTTTCCTTTTGTTCGGATAGAACAAACGTGCGGACATGTGGATGGTAAAACTGATGCTGTGTTCTCTCTCTGTCTCTCCAGTTCTGTTCTTCTCCAGCGCAATGAGAATAGTGAGTCCTGCTTTACAGTCTCGACAGTCTCATGGCAGCGTTTGATTCTTAGCTCCCAGATCAGTGGTGACACAATTATCAGTCATACATTATAATTAAAGGAGGCTATGCCCTGCTTATACAGCGTGACCTGTTTCCGCGTGCATGCTTTTTGTCCTTGCAGTGTTTGGACAGTAAAGATCTGGAGCTGGGATATAAAATCCAGAGTTTGGTAGATGTCGGGGAGAACTGGAGGCTGCTGGGAGACTCCTTCCAGCAGAGCATTTACTAGTAAGTAGGAACCCTCTGCTAACTTCCAACGATGTGGTCGTGTAATGCAGTATAATCACTCTGAATCTGTATCTGATCCAGTTATAAGCAGTAAACGTGGGTAGGTAAACAACCATTCTCCCTCCTCTGCAGTGGTCGCTTCTTCAACCTGCTGTGCATGATGGAGCACATTGATGTGGTGCTGAAATGGTACAAGCAGATCATTCCCTCGGTCAGTGCATATCTGCTTCTGTGCTTATATTATATGCATATGTAAATGATATTTAAATATATGCACATAATGTCTCAGTTGTAATCTGTCATCTTTCCGGGTCACAAGTGCGCTAAGTTGAGAAAAAAAGGGGAAAAACCTGATTTGTTTTGGAAGATTCTTTGGCTGTCTCTGTCTTATAAAGGAAAAAATAAAGAAATAATAGGTTTCACCTTCAGTCTTGCTTTAACTACCTTTCCTTATATCCTGCGTTTGTAGCTCTACTACCCCAACCCTCAGGGAATGAGGGACCTGCTGCAGGCCCTGGACACGGACAGCCGTCTGGACTTGCTGCCTTCTATATGGAAAGGTGAGTTCCAAGATGCATTGTTCAGTGCATATCTTGATAAAGAGTAGACGATGCATTGATTGTTTAAAAGGCCCCTTCCTCTGCATGTCAGGATCTGTCACATTGACCTGTTTTTTCAGACATCAAGACTCTCGGGCACGATAACAAACCCGATCTGGTGGAGGAGCTGCTCAGCCTCATGGCCAGAGAGAAACACAGTTCTGAGGTCAGTCTGACGACATTTGTGTTATCAGTTTTCGCCATCTGGACAGTGATGTTGAGCGAGTTAGTAATGCCGACCTGAGTGTGTTTCTATGAGCTCGCCTGCCTTTTGCCTGCAGGTTCAGGAGTCCTTTGCAGCATGTGCTCTGGATGTAAAGAGTGTATTTGATTTGAGGCCCAGTATAGAGTGGAGCGCCGCCTCCCTCTCACACATCACCACACTGCTGCTGCGAGCTAACAAGACCCGACAGGCCTGGTGAGAGCGACAGCCGCACATGTCAGGAGGAGAACTTTTACTGTATTCTGACTTGGCTGCAATCTAATGTCACCTTTTCTCTGCAGGGAGATGCTGCAGCTCTTCAAGTCCAGGAACAGAGTTCCTTCGTAAGTCTCACTTCAGACTAGACTCATAATGAGTGATGACAATGACAAAGCCCACAGTCCTTCATCATGTCACACATGAACAACAATTGCTATTTTTTTAATGCAGAAAACTTCGCCTGTGTAACTTTATTTAGGACATTTAAAAACTGATATTAAAGAGTTTGAAGAGAAGACAAAAGAAATCCACTTTCTTCTTTTCAAGCTCTCAAAGCTACTGTGAGCTTGATGATCCAGAACCTGCACAGACAAACCCTTGTGTTGGCTGAGTTGCCTCTGACTCTGTTTCCTGCTGTGTTACTCTACAGCGAGGGGCTCTTGAACAACTTCCTGTCAGTGTGCCACAGTGACGGTGACTCCCAGAAAGCAGTGCAGTTGGTGCAGCTGTCTGCAGCCTTCTGCCTGCCAACAACATGGAGGCTAGCAAAGAGAGCACTGGCTGAGTTTGAGCTGACTGAAGAGCAAAGGTAAGCAGGATACATGAGAGAGATATCTGGATAGATATATAGTTTTATTATTTAATTACAAAAAAACCTCAAGATTGGATATTTGGTTAAATTGCCTTTATCAAGTTACTGTTACCAGATTTTATGGGTTTAGATCAGTAAACCTGGCATAATTCTAGCTGAGGTCTGGATTTTGACTAATTCAAATGTTCTACATCATCGCTCCACCCGTGCAAAAGATTTATTACAAAAAGTGCTTTTATTGGATGGATAGATGGATGGATTTTGAGCTGTTGTTTTCCACTTGGTGAAGCTTACACACTGTATCTCGTCTGTCTGGCCCTTCCAGAGCTATTTTATCTGAGCTGGAGACTGCAGGAGAGCCGTCTGACTGACTGAGACAACACCGAGTGACCCAGTGTAGACTCGCATCTTCTAAATGCATACAGAGTCTGTACTTTCCTGGATTATCTCTGGATGTAAAATAAATACAATGTGACCCTGTCCTTGTTTTTTTTATTGTTTGGTCACTAGGTGGTGCTGTTTTACCTGATTGTTTTCAGCTCTGCCTTTTATGAAAAATAGTTTCATGCTCGCTCAAAACCATTTTAATAGTAGAAGAAGAGCATCTGAAACGTATAAGTGCTTCTTCTGATTCTACAAAATGAATAAATAATAATAATAATAATAATAATAATAATAATAATAGCACTAGATTTACTGTCCAAGACGGATGGTCTACACAGTTCATGGCAATTAGCTGTGTTGGTGGAGGGGAGGGGGCTGGGGGTGTGTGGATGCATTCAGTGTGTGTGATAACAAAACAACTTCCTGAACTTACTGATAAGCTGCTTCCTTAAATGTCATAATTTGAGATCTGGAATGCTGCTTTGGCCGTTCTTCAGTGTCTTCTCATAGACCTCCTGCATAATTACAAGAAAGTTCCAGATGTTAAAATTCCTGCAGAATCAGGTATGCACACTGAGGCTTTCTGTCCTGCGTGTTTGGACAAGACATGCCGTCTGATATGCATTTATTGTGTATTTATGTTTAGCTGCAATCAGTACAGAGAAAACCCTTACATCATGTCTGTACCTGTGTGCACGTGGGAGGTGCTGGGAACAATATAGGTGTGTTCGAGCGTGTGTGTGTTTCAGTCAAAATAGTTTTCACTCCACCAATCATCAGCCGAGCTGGCAGCACAACCAAATAAGGACAAGTGGACTGAAGGAGGAGGAGGGTGGGGGGGTACTTTAAAATGGGGTGTGGTCTTAGGACAGCATCGTTCTCAAGAGGAACAGCCTATTACCACACACACACAAACACAATCGCCCTCACATGCTCTCACTTCACCCTTATTTCTTCTTCTGAGACAAACCTGAACGATCAGGCTGATGACACTCACCTATTTAAGGCTAACTGTGGGTGTAGCTAAGGGACAGAAGTGCCCTGAATGAGCTGCAACGACAGGACGCGTGTAAAGTTACAACATCAGAGTTTAATTTGCCTTGATTAAAGGATGAAATGTAACCAAATACTTAATACCTTGCAAAAACACAGACACACACACAAATAGTCTGGAGCAACAGTGGAAGCAGAAGCATTCTTTTCTCCCACTCCTTAACTGACTCAGCATGAGTGTGCGGTACTGCAGCGGAGGTCAGAGGTCAAACCTGTTCACAAACACAGGATGTTTTTGATACCTCAATCTGGTAATAGCAGGTTGTTGGTGATAAAAATGAAGGGACATGAGAGGAAAACATCATCGGCAGGAGGAGGATAGGGGCATACTGGTTTGACCTCAAAAAAGCATGCAACTGTAGGTACAGGTCTCTGATGGTGAACTCGCCAAAGCGCAAACTTAGTGGAGACCGTGCTGTAGCAATTCCAAAACCATGGAGCGATCTGCCTTTAGAGATTAGACAGACCTCTTTGCTGCCTGTTTTTTAAATCACTCCTGAAAGCCCACCTCTGTACTGCCTTTGACACCATGTGAGATGTTGGTTTTAGTTGTAGTTTTATTTTAGTTGTTTTTAGTTCCTTCTATGCTATTTAATCTTATTTTTTTATTATATGGCTGTTTTAATTTTTTATGTATTATGAGTTTTATTGATTTATTTTTGCTGTTTTCCTTTATTCTCTTGTTTTTAACTTACTTTCTGTACAGCACTTTGGTCCTGTGCTGGCTATTTTAAAGTGCGTTATAAATAAAACTGGGTTGGATTGCAGTAATTATCATAATTAGTATTATATTTATTTATTCTCATGACTTATTTTTATGATTATTATTTCGATTATTCGCGAGTGCTCTTGATGACACTAATGAATAGCTAACTGTGATTAAAAAGCCAATTAGAGAGACAATTAACTGAACATCATTATTAAAAGGGAATAGTAACAATAATAATACAGCGCTGTAATGTAACAAATAAATCACTCCCAGTTCTCACTTTTTTGGAGTATTATATGTTCTGTAACAACATGTTAGAACAGTGGTATCATGATATCCCTGGTCTCTTTCAAAAACACGGGACTATATAAAAGTTTAGGATATGAAGTATAAAATATAGTAAACAGTATAGTCATGAAGTATAGAATACTTCAGCTGACACCCTCTTTCAGTGTTGTCGTCCAAAAGGATCGTGCACATACTGCATGGACTTAGACAATACTATGTTGTCTGCGTGCTTTTAATATATTGTCATATTCAAATACATGTAAAGAGGAATGCCCACATGTGCATATCAAACCTGTATGGTACAGTTATGGGAAAATGTTTTAGGTGCCTGACATGTTAACCTTCATGTGTTTGATCAGTCCCTGCTCCATTCATCCAGATATAGACGACACAATGTGTCACTGGATCATGATACCATCGTTCCTACAGACAGTGTATGCTTTCTCTACTGCAAGCTGCTATGGTGATTCTCATCTTTTGTGTGAGAGCCTGTGCTCTATTTTCCCCTAGGGATCAATATATAAGTATTCTGATTCTGATAACAGGTGAACAGCATGTATTGGTTTGAGTTAGGCTTTTAATCTGGGCTGCATTCCATTTGTGTGAGGGAGTTTTAGGACACACTGACATTGGATAACGCTGTCTGTCACTGCACCTGTGAATTTCCTGTCAAACAAAACGTCTTAAGTTACTTTTTGTTGTTTATGATAATATTTAATTTCCAGCTTAGTGTGACATCTCATTTAAGCTCTGTGAACTCATGGCAGTGTAATGTAACTTAATGGCTTACCACTGTTTACTCTGATTAACGTGCACCACAAAGACAGCTGGCCACACAGCTGAGTAATACAATCCTTACGTGGATACACAGTGTGAGCTTCTGTTCGGTGTATCTGAACATGTGTTTAAAACAATCGATCCATCCTGCCAAAACTGCACAATGCTCAGTCAGTCGGTCTGTTCCTGACTCTCTCTCCCATCTCCTGCTTGTCCACATCTCTTTCTGTTTCCTTGTGTTTTTGTCAGTGTGTCTCACAGGCATTACTGGGGAGCAAACAACACTCAATTTGAGTGTGTTTGGCTTACTCACGTCCTTTCAGCGCTATCACATGAGCTGGCTGAGCAGCTTCCAGCTCAAATCCAAGGTTGTTGTGTGGCTCTGTGGTCTATGCTTCAACTACTTTTTCCTTTGTCATTTCAATTAGAATCATGGGCAATGTTTGAAGTTGTATTTGAAACAATTCAATATACATTATTATCTTATTATTGTGTAACATTACAAGGCACCAAAAACAAGGGCACTGTGTAGGGCCACACCTTTTACTCTTGCATGAATTGCAAAAAATCCTTCACTAACAATGGAAATGAAGGTGCCAGTTCAAAATGGGTACACTTTTCATTTTTGAAATGAATTCTAACAACAATTAAAGATGCTTTGACACTTTGTGACAACCAATCCCCCCCATATGGTTGGTTGTCTCTATTGTTTCAGTAAAAAATGGTGGTAAAAAATTAAGTATAACTTTTTTTCAGACCAACACATCAGTGAGTTTAGACATGAATATCACCTGGTGCTCCTTCCATATAAACCTTTCATTTGAAGTAGTGATAATTTGTGTGAACTTTTCAATGTACAGTCCTGATTAAAAGTTTAAGTGCACTTGAAAAATGGCAAAAATAAATAAATAAAAAATCATATATTGCATGTTTGGATCTTAACGAGGTTCCAAGCAGAGCTTCAACATGCAACAAGAAGAAATGGGAGTGAGACAAAACATTTTTTGAGCGTGCAGTTTCCTGAAAACAATCAGATCAGAGGAACACGCAGGATGGTCCAACAGAGTGATGTTATTCTCCAGGAAGAAGTCCCTTGTCCTGCGGGCGCTGTGTGCCGTAGTGTTGTCCTGTTGATAAATCCCGTGGTTACCACACAGATGAGGGCCCTCAGTCATGAGGGATGCTCTGTGCAACATCTGGACACAGCCAGCAGCCGTTTGATGCCCCTGCACCTCCTGAAGCTCCATTGTTCAACTGAAGGAAAAAGCACCCCAGACCATTATGGCGCCTCCTCTACTGTGGCACCTAGAAAACATCTCAGGTGGGATCCGCTCGTCATGCCAGTAACAATGGAAACCATCAGGACCATCAAGGTTAATTTTTTTCTCATCAGAGAATCAAACTTTCGTCCATCTTTCAATGTTCCATGTTTGGTGTTCTCTTGCAAAGTCCAAACGGTCGGTTCTTTGGAGTCCAAGGAGACAAGGCCTTTGAAGCCCTTCAGTCTCAGATGCCGTCTGATGGTTAAGAGGCTGCAGTCGGCACCAGTAACGGCCTTAATCTGGGTCTAAGATCACCCAGTGTCTTGGCGGACAGCCGATTGGATCCTCCGGCTCAGTGCTGGTGACATTTTTTGGGTCTTCCACTTGACCTTTTTTGTTCCATAACACTCAGGATCATTTAAGAAATTCCAAATAACCATCTTACTGTGTCTGACCTCAGCAGTGCTGTGAGAGTGGACACAGCATTGACAGACCCCGCTCATGCAGTTCAACAACCCAACCACGTTCAAAAAGGGAACGTTTTTTTGCCTTTGCCATCAGAACGTCATAACAGCGTGACTACTGTTAGAAAATGACAATGAATCCACATTTTTTCACAGATTTGCACATGTGGTCCTAAACTTTTGATCTGCTGTAAAACAACCCTGTTTCAGTTTAAGCCTTATTTTCAATAAACCGCACGCTCAATAAAACTATCTCTACTTTTAAGATTAGGCTTCAAACTTTCCTTTTTGCTAAAGCATATAGTTAGGACTGGATCAGGTGACCCTGAATCCTCCCTTAGTTATGCTGCAATTGAGCCTGTGCACGAGAAAATGCTAACTTCCTGGTTTGAGACCGGATGTGGGGTTGTACATTTCCGGTAGCTTTACTTTGCGGTCAATCGCACTGCGAAGATATACTCCAAAATCATGTCCTAAACTCGAAAACGGAAAGATCGCGTTAAGTTACAAAGAGCAGAAGGTGGGAACACTCACCACTGTTGTGTCATAAAAAATCTAATGATCAGTTTTGACGTTTAAAGAGTTTAGATCGATTAGTTGTTTACATCACTCAACACAAGCAGAACTGCATTGCTGCAGCAGAAGACACATCGTCCACATTCAGAAGCACATCTCTGTATAGTGTCAGTTATTATGATTTAAACAGGCAAATGTTCAGCATTCAAACTACAGGTGAACAATAGTCAAACCAGATGTTTCCCCGTTATGTCGATATCAGCTAGTCAAGTACACACCTACACAGCATGTTAACAAACCGTGAAAAAAGCCACACAAAAATGAATGATTGGTGGTAAGGGTTTCTATACATTAGTATTTACGAAGGGTATGTTGTGACTTACTGTTGCATCTTCAAAAAATAAAAATACAATAACTGAGCCTTACACCAGAGTATCGTTGCACTGGTTTACTGAACCTTTCTTTCAGGGCATGTACCGAACATGAGCATCCATTTTCTACTGCCTCCTACAGGACACACTCTTCTTCCACTTCCTTACACATTAATGTAACACAGAACCACTACTGCCTCTCCTGGCATTACCATTGTAACAACACACTCATTCTGTTTCTTTCAGAAGAATAACAGGAACTTAGGATGTAGGTATCTATGAATAATAACTATTATGCATACTCATATATTTATATAACCACTAATTTCTTGCGATACCACACTTACCTTCAAAATTACAGTGGTCCCTCTCTAATAACGCGGTTCACCTTTCACCTCGCTGTTTCACAGATTTTTTTAGTGCAAGTTTGCACGTTTTTTTTTACATCACATTGTGTCCTGCGTCCTGATCGCTGCAGACGATCTCCTCCTTGACGTCTCTCCTGTACAGTACAGAATCGCTGCATCGATCGCTAGCAGTGTGACTCTGAAGTGCAGTACTGTATGTCCACGATGTCCACGAAACGTTTTGCACCGTCAAAAAATAAAATTGGCTACTTGATTTCACCTATCGCTGGTTATTTTTAGAACATAACACCCGCGATAAATGATGGACAGCTGAGAAATATAACATTTGAATCCCTTTTCTCTTTTGCTCTGAGGCGCGGGGAAAAAATATTGACAAGTCGATGAACATCATTTACAGATATATTGGGTAAATGCCCAAGACATCTATAGAAATGTAAATCGCCGCTTGATTCATTCATTTGCTTAACTTGTTTTGGACCGTAAACAGGGCGTGAATAGGACACCAGAAACAAAGCTCCCCACAGGAGTTTCCGCACCGGAAGTAGCATATGCTAACGTTCAATAGACGTAGGCTGCCAGGGATTCCCATGATGCACTGGGTTTTTCCTTTCCAGTCACCTTTCTCCCTCACTATGTGTTAATAGACCTCTCTGCATTGAATCATATCTGTTATTAAATTCAAAATTCAAATTCAAATTTTATTTGTCACGTGCACAGTCATACACAGTACGATATG
>NW_024582760.1:404128-427042 GCF_018398535.1 Haplochromis burtoni
CCCAACCAATCACAGCAGATGGCCCCGCCCCTCCCTGAGACTGGTTCTGCCGGAGGTTTCTTCCTGTTAAAAGGGAGTTTTTCCTTCCCACTGTCGCTAAAGTGCTTGCTCATAGGGGGTCATATGATTGTTGGGTTTTTCTCTGTATCTATTATTGTATGATCTACTGCACAATATAAAGTGCCTTGAGGCGACTGTTGTTGTGATTTGGTGCTATATAAATAAAACTGAATTGAATTAAAATGGTTTGTCTCACTCCCATTTCTTCTTATTGCTGCACATTGGAGCTCTATTTGGAACCTTGGAACCTTGGATCCAACCATGCAAAATATGATTTTTTTTGCCATTTTTCAAGTGGTCTGAAACTTTGATTGGGACTGTATAAGCAGTGAAATGTAGGAAGTTTCAGTGCTGATATAATCTATCCATTATTAAAGCCACAAAACACCTGAGAATAGATAAGAGTATTTGAAGCATTTCCATTAAAAAATATCAGTAGTTCTTGGTATTTGTTAAAGACAAACAGCCTTTTTGTTTGTTTTTAACTTTTCCAGCACATAGTCTTGACAGTAGTAAATGGCCTGTATTTGTATTTGTATTATATAATACAAAAACAACAACAACTAGTGTGTTTTCCACAAAATGACCAAGGACCGACATGGACCGATTAGGTCAGACGTGTGATATCAACACAGTTTATAGCGGCCTCTCATGTGGCGATAACAAGCAATGGAACGACCAACCCACAAATTTCTATTCTAATAAGTCATTCTTTTATTACATATTAACACAGAACCAACGATAAAATGCAAAGTTGAAAAGAGTTTTCAAACGACAATAATTCTGTTTTAAAAAGTAGAACAGAGCCTGCTCAGCACTGCCTTTGCTCCCTGTGTAAGTTCATGTTGTGGCTGCTGGACTGGGGTCAGTATGCACTCAGCTATAACATCACTCTAGGTGCTAGCTTTGCATTTGCATGCTGTCTGTGCGGATGCTTGCAAAGAACTTGTGTTGTGTCAGCAGTATAAGACAGCTGTTTCTGTCCTGGATGCAATTTACACTTTACCATCACCTTCTTGTTCTTTTATGCAATAAATAAAGGTTTTGTCTATATCTGCACTCCTCAAAATCCGTAAATTTTCCTCCTCCTCCTGGCACCAAAGCAAGATCAACTGATCGTAGTTGTGGCTGGAGTCAGAGCATATGATCTGGACCAACTTCAACAGGGTGGCATTTGGCTTTTATTTAAAAATATATGTATTAAAAAATGTAGTCACTTATGAGCAGCTGTGCTTCCAATCTTAAATAATAAATCAGTACACTCAGGCACCTTTACAGGCTACACAACAGATTTAAGGAAAAACGAGTGAGTTTGAACGAGATTATAAACAGGTATGCATAATTACAGATACATGCATAGTACAATGCAAATGCACTTGTGCCTTAGACTGCAACGTGTACAGGGCAGGAGAGATGCTTCCTCTATAGCTGCAGAAGTGATTCAGTGAACTCAACACACACACACAATGATAGTTGGAGCTAAGTTGTGAACACAGAATGTACTCAACACATTTCCTATGATTTTGGAGTCTTTCAGTGAGAACATAGTTACAAAACTGGAGCACAGGCTGATAATTGACCTTTCGTTTTTAGTTCCAATGAAACCTGAGGGGATGCTTCAAAAAGTCTGCCTTCCAGAGGCCGATCCACTCCAACACCAGTGTCCTCCTTAGCCACGAACGTTATCACAGTTGTTGCAAATGCACTAAGCCGCTGTTAGCTGCTTAACTTGAGCTTGAGCTGCAGTAACTTAACTATAGTTTATTATTACTTTGGTTGTAAAGGTATATTAGTAGAAATCAGCTGAGGTGGCACAGTGACCTTTCTGGATGCTCCTTTTTCTGCCAAAGCCCTTCTATAACCACAACAAAAGGATCTTTGCTATTTATTGATGTCAGTTAAAGACAAATCCCCAGGCCAGCTGGAGGAGATTTTTTTGTTTTGTTAAAAGACGACTCAATATATCCAAGCTTTGGCAAACAGAGCTCATTCTCTATGACAATCAGGTTCAATCGCATCTAGCCACAGTGTTTTGTGCACAAGCCAGTGCGGTCTAATCCAGCACTCATTAGTCTAGTATAAGGTTACAAAAACGACTAGACACTGGTTTCAGTTTACTTTTGCATCACTGGATTCATTCATTACAATAACAGCCATGAATTGCATCCCTTCTCTGTGTGGCTTTTTGGAAATGTCTCGCTCAGTGTCTGGCACAATCAAGGAATTGTGACAGTTCTGACAAGATGAAACACATCAGTCCACTCAGGGAGAGAGACATCACAGAGCAGGGGGAGGAAGGAAAGGTATGAGAAGAGTAGGAATGGGAAGAGGAGCAGGAGGAATTCCTACATGTACGGACTGGTAGGAGCAGCAGGGCTCTGACTGTTTACACATATTGTTTTAGAAAATGTAATAATCTGTAGAATAATCTGAAGCAGACTATAATTTAAAAATAAGCACATGACTGATGGTGATGCATATTAGAATTTGAGATTGATATAATGAGTTTACTATCTCATTGGACCATTTTGTTGGCCATTACTTTGGATTCATGCTGCCCAAACAAAGAAACTTTTCTGGCATTCTTGATAGAGTGTATGTTTTATTTATTTTATGTTTTATACTAAAGTTTCTTCTGCTTATCTGCACATAGCAGTTACATGTGAGTTGAGTTTAAATAAACATTTGTCAATGATGTTCTTTCAGTGGCACATAGGTGTGGCAACTGCTTTGATATTAATTTAACGATTACAAAAACGTTACTAATGCTGGCTAACAGCAGCTAACAGCAGCTAACAGCAGCTAACAGTAGCTAAAGGCAGTGGTGTTTACAGGCAGAAAAGTCTAGGATATCTTCAAAATGTATCACTGTATCACTGTAAATAGATGTGGAGACTTTGAGATAAACATGGACTAACAGCCTACTGTCACTATGAAGAGTGAGATGAGAAGGTAAGAAAAGAGAATTCTGTTAGTGGTGAGATTTGACACACTGTAACTTTAATTTAGAAATTTTACAGTTACACTTATATTATGAGCACTTTATGTAGCCAAGATAGCACCAAGCTAACGGGGTGTTCACAGATTTTGAATAAGTTGCTCAGTTTGAGTTTCTTTTCAAATAAATACTCCCACATATGTGAACCAATGAGGAACATTTACACTATTAAAAGCTTAAAAGTATCCTTTGAAGGCAACATGCCAACCTAGTGCTTACCTTTGTTTACATGTTTGCATGTACAATATATTGATATGTTTTCATTTAAATAATCTAGAAATGTTTCTTACTCTACCGTTAAACATACCAAAAATTCCCTTATTAAGTAAAAGGTTGTAAGTGGTTGTTAAATAAGTTATCAAAGCTGTGAAAAGATGCCAGATATGAGACCTGCTTCCAGATGGATTATAGTTAGTGTTAATGTAAATAGGCTAAAATTGTTAGAACTACTTACATTAGTTTATATATAATGTATTTCAAGTCTGCCCATCAAAGAGTTTATTGTTTGAAGTTGAGAAACACAAGCTATTAATGCTAATTAAGCTACTGTTAGTGTTACTACATTTTATTTGTTTAGCATTACATATCAGTTGGCCATAAGTGAGTCTTCGTGTTTCTCTCTGTTTCATTAGTGCAGAACTTTATGTTCTTGGTAAATTTCGCCATTGTCTCCGAAGAACACCACAGACAGTGTTTTCTTTAGCTTGGTGCTCAACATGACCGCGGGCATGAAGAGGAGGCTTGGTTAAGGGAAAGGGTGGCGCCGAGGGGGCGGAGCGGCTCCCTTCTCCGGGCGGCGTCAGCAGAAGAAAACGGGACAGAGGGGCAGAGCCAGGCCGACAGAGAGATTGGTTTCCCCGGGTGATTTTGCCCCATCCGCCGACTACAGGTAAGCACAATGAGAGTTTCAGGGCGTTTTCTCGTGACTAATGACAGGAGGTAAAGACTTTTATGCATCGGAAGAAAACAATTTAAAACTCACTGCGACACATCAGCTGTCCGTCCATTCACCTACAAATCACATTTTACAGCTTATGTGGGGATGCTTGTAGAGACTGTATTCAATAATATTTTAAACATATGCTAAAATACGCAGTATTTGTGGAGTAGATGGCTCATGGTATGCACACATGGTAGTTAAGCAAAATGTCACCTTGTGTATTACTTTTATTCTTATTTCATGACTTTGTCTTCTTGGAATACTATATAACTTCTAAGTTGCGTATATTATTACAGCATATTGTGCGTTACTTGCAGCCTGTCTGATAAAACTCCCACTCAGGCCTCAGCCACACCGTTAATAGACGTGAAAGTGGCTTTTTCTCTCAGTGAGTGCTAGAATGTGATTGGCAGACGGTGCAGCAGCAGCGGCCGGACGAAGTGCGTCGTCACACTGAGCATGTGTCAGGCTTTATAAGCTATGAACATCATTCATGTGCGCGGGCTCTGCCTAATCTAAATCTGCAGTACAAATTGCATGCAGACAGCCAGACTTTTACAGCGGGCTGCAGTGCTGTTCAGTCAGTGTGACGTCTCACAACAGAGGGGCAATTTTGAGGTGGTCGGTTTGTCCAAATAATAGTCGTCGTCCCCCCACACACACACACACACACACACACACACACACACTAATAATAATACTCATAGAAGGATTTGGATTTATTGGCAAGGACACGTCCATCTGAAGATCTGATCTTCCCAAAGCAGTGACACCTGGTGGCGGCATGATATGTACATTTCCTATAAACTGAGTATTGTGAAAGAGTTGCTACCCAATTAAAATGTTTAGATCATAATACGATATTTTCGAAATAATCCGAATCACATTTTTTGCCTTTAAAAGCCTAAAAACCTGTGAAATCTAGCTTGTAAAATCAACATTAAAAAACAGCAACACTTTTTAAATACCTCTATGCTGTTTGCACCAGTTCAAAGCAGTAGTGTGATGTGCACATATTTGGGCTGGTTTGCATTAGGAGAGATGCTTTTCCTTTCTTTATTCAAATAACCGTGGGTATAGCTAACTGCCGTCTGATCACCACTGTTGTCTTTTTAACAGAGTACATGGGAGGGGCATTTTTGTTTCTAGTTTTTATAGAGATATTAGAAGGCTTGTATTCAAGTGCCTGTATCCATGTGTATCTGGTTGAGAAACCACTGTTTGCATATTCACGCTCAGCTTTGCCTGTTAATTTGTTTGTCATGCTGTAACATGATCAGGGTGCATGAGAGATTTTTGTTTCAAGAGATGCAGCCCAAATAGGAGCTCAGTTTTTGGAAAAAAAACCTTATTGAGTGAGAAAACTGTTAAAACTCATTTATTATATAAATATTTTTTAATAAATGTATTAATATAAATATGTATTTGTATGCATGTAATTAATTTCTAGTTCAATTTCTGTTATTACCGCAGCCCACCTGCAGTACCTGTCTGGTCCACCAGGGCCCCACACTTTGATAGTCACTGGCCTATTGGATGGCTGTACGAAATGATCCCTAATAACATTTAATATGTTTGGTATCATTGCTGGAAAATTTCACATTGAAAATGGAAATTGGTGCCAGCTGCATATTTGGAGCCGCTCTGCTGGACAACCTGTGTCATTACAACAAGCTTCTTTTCTTCTATTTCTAGCTGCTTTCAATAATGATATTAGTGTATGGCTATTATACCACTCAGGCTCTATGCTGTCATGTACACTGACATGCCATTTCATGAGTTACACCGGTTAAGTACTGAGTTGGACCCCCTTTAACTTTCAACGCTGCCTTTATTCTTCATGGCATATAGATTCAACAAGGTGCTGGAAGCGTGCCTCAGAGATTTTGGTCCATATAATAATGGATTGCATTTATATAGCGCTTTTCGGGGCCCTCAAAGCACTTTACAATTCCACTATTCATTCACTCTCACATTCACACACTGGTGGAGGCAGCTACAGTTGTAGCCACAGCTGCCCTGGGGCAGACTGACAGAAGCGAGGATGCCATATCGCACCATCGGCCCCTCTGGCCATCACCAGTAGGCGGTAGGTGAAGTGTCTTGTCCAAGGACACAACGATCGAGACTGTCCGAGCCGGGGCTCGAACCAGCAACCTTCCGGTTACAAGATGAACTGCCAACTCTTTGAGCCACAATCGCCCCGTAATTATTAAATTGACACGATAACATCACACAGTTGCTGCAGATTTGTTGGCTGCACATCCATGATGCAAATTTCTCATTCCATCATGTCCCAGAGGTCCTCTTTAGTACTGAGATCTGGTGACTGTGCAGGCCATTTGCATACAGGGAACTGAGACAAAGTCCTTTTGAGATGGTGTTTAAATGATGTTCGGTTAGTACTAAGAGGCCTAAAGTATGCCAACAAAGAACAGGTGCACTTGAGGAACTGGCCAGTGAATGCCCGTGGCATCTGTTTTATTCTTTTAGAAGATTTTAGCAATGATAGGCTGGTGTAACTACAGCGCTAAAGAGCCCTGCCTGTGATAGCTCAAGCTACTGACTTCTTCCTGACGGAGTTATCAGAGTTTTGCTGTGTGAGATCTGCAGCTGGCTCCAGGTTGAGAGAAGCATATAACAGTAAATGCAGAAATAATGATAATACAGTAATACAACTGTCTGTATGTCATATTGAGACATACTGATTTATTCAAGTGCAGCCATGTATCTGAAACTAAGCTCTATCACGGAAAGCTGGGAAATGCTATTCCAACCAGCAGTAAGGTAATCACTGAGATAAATCTGCACTGCTAAAAAGAAAATTATTGGCGCAGGGCGAACTGAAGCACTGCAGCCAGTTCAGTCACAATGCATGCATAAGGAATCTGCATTTTATAAGCCTTTTATGGTCATTACTCCTGATGCTCTGTGCGATGTGTCCGGAGTTGGTACGCAGCACTTACATGCATCATTTGCCTGTGTAGGTGTCAGGTGTCTCACAGGTGTCGGAATGTCAAAGTCTTTCAGTGCCGAGGAGATGGCGGAGATAAAGGAGGCCTTTAACAAAGTGGGTGAGTAAAAATGTGTGTGTTTGTGTGTGTTCGTTCACATTGCAGAAATCTATGAATTAACCACTTATTTTTGACTGTGTGGTGTACATGACTGTGAAAAGTGCCTCTTTGTGCACGCCTGTGTACGTGTGCAGGATCTGGCAGACAGAAGCTTTGATACGTCTACATTCCCGTTATTGTCTAAAGCAGCGATCCCCAACCCCCGGGTCACAGACCGTTAGCGGGCCGCGACAGTTGAAGCTCGGGTGTGAAATTGATGATTTTCAGGGTTTTTAACGCTAACTCGGTTTCACTGGGTCTTTTTTCCCATTTTTTTGGTACCAGGCCGCACAGAAAAAATAAAAAACTTACTAGTGCACGATCACCTGTCTTTTCTTTTAAAAATAGTCTGAGTGTTACTTCCCATTCACAAAAGACCCACGAACTGCTTTAAAAGCTTTAAAAGTATGTTCGAGACATCAACTACTTTGGATAAAAGTCATGGCAGAATATTCCAAGATTGCCACAACAGCACACACACACTACCTGTGTGAAGCGGGGTTTTCTGCGGTTCCAGCTACCAAAACAAAATTGCGGAGCAGGCTGAGCATAAGCAACACACTTCAGGTGTCATTGTCTCCCCTCTCATTGATTTAGCATTATGGTGAATTATATATTTTCATGTACTTTATTTATGTTTTGTAGTCGTGCGTCTTATTTTGAAAGAAATATTTACGCGTTACCATAGCGACCAGAGAGCATTAAGGGGCAGAGAGGAGGATGTTACTCTCAGTGTTGTTGGTGCATTTCAGGAGGACGCTGCTAATAAAGTTACACAATTACACAGTGAATTTGCTTATTATTAATAAATTTACAAAATAACACAGTTTTTGTCTCGGCCGTATCATTTTATTTGGTTGTATTTATCTGCGACACCTTAAAGGCCGGTCCGTGAAAATATTGTCTGACATTAAACTATCCGTGGAGTAAAAGGACCGCTGCACTAAAGGAGCAATTCAGCAAATTTTACTCCAGAAAAGTTGGAACGCTGTGTAACGTAAGAAGAGAAAAGAATGCCATGATTTGCACATCATTTCAATGGAAAATACTACAGAGTAAACATAAGCTGAGACTTTAGGGCACTGACTCTTAGCATGTCACAATGGCAGCACTTTAAATCTCGCCCTGCATATCTGGAAAACTGTAAATAAAGAAATAAAGAGTAGAAGTTTAAGCTTAAGTAAAGTTCTCTTTCATTTCCTGTCTTGACACACCACGTGTAGATGCGGATGGCAATGGGTACATCTCCTCCACCGAACTTGGCAATCTCTTCCGAGAGGTTGGCTGTCCTGTCCCGGGATATCAGCTCAGACAACTCCTCCAGAAGCTGGATCTGAACAACGACAGCAAAATTGAATTATCAGAGTTCGAGGCTGTAGGTAACACTAGTTAACTAACTGTAGTAATTCACAGCTTTACTAACAGTTTACTCACAGCAGCCAAAAAAGTAAACATGTTACATAAAAATCTGTTTATATACTAATGTACTGTAAAGAAAGGCAAACTACCATAACATATTAAGTGATAAATGACTTATATTGGTTAATATCTTGACAAATATACAGTAACCATGGTTTGACTGTCTGTAAGTTAGCGTGTGTTTGCATATATATTCAGCTCTTTAAGGAACTCAAGGACGACCGCATAGCCCAGAGTTTCAGGAAAGCTCTCAACAAGAAAGAAGGCATTGTAGCCATCGGGGGCACCAGCGAGCTCTCAAGTGCAGGAACTCAACATTCGATCTCTGGTTAGTAACGCCATATATAATATGTGTGGTGTCACCGCCTGGTGGAGTCAGAGAACTCTCTGATCAAACAGCCTCAGGTTTTAGTCGTCGCAGAAACAGATCTGACACTTGGCTTTGTCGTATTTCAGAGCAGGAGCGCTTCGCCTTTGCCAACTACCTCAACTCGGCTTTGGAGAAAGATCCCGACTGTCAGCACGTTCTCCCCATCAACCCCAACACCGAGGATCTGTTTAAAGCTGTCGGAGATGGCATCATGCTCTGGTAAAGCAGTTTTCTTTAGACGCTATTTGCCACGTTCAGGCAGTGCGCTAAGATGCTTCCCTCACGTTCACTGTTTCAGTAAACTCATCAACCTATCTGTGCCTGACACCATCGACGAGAGAACCATCAACAAAAAGAAACTGACTCCTTTCACCAAACAGGTCAGTTGGTTCCCTTTCACATCTTAATCGTGTGCTGGCTTAATGCGATTTAACCCTTGACCCTTCATATCCTACAGGAGAATCTGAACTTGGCTCTGAATTCTGCTTCAGCCATCGGGTGCCAGGTCGTCAACATCGGAGCTCAAGATCTGAAGGAGGGGAAACCTCATCTAGTGCTCGGGCTCCTCTGGCAGATTATCAAGATAGGGCTGTTTGCCGATATCGAGCTGAGCCGCAATGAAGGTGGAGCACAGATAGATTTGCAGATAGATTTGTCTGTGGAGAGGGAATTTTGCAAACATGCAAAAAGTAAAACACAATTTAAAGGGGACCCATTATTTGTTTTCCTATATTTTCTATCATTTCACTTCCTGGCCACAAAAAAGTGACTCACTGTAAAATGTCACATTGAACCGCCTTTAGCTCTTCACTAAGCTTATGCAGTGTCACTACATTTACTTCTATCCAAAGCTGCACTGACTTCTTTGACAAAATCTGAACCCTCTGTGACAGTTTGAGCCCAGTGAATCCCAGATAAAAAGGAGAGACCCAGGATCAGAACATGGAAGTTTATATAGCAGTTGTCCTTTAAATACATGCTGGAGTTTAGTTTAGGCACCAGAGTCATTGCTCTCTCTCTGTATAGCTATTGCAGCGTTGCTAGAGGAAGGTGAGAGTCTGGAGGAACTGATGAAGCTCAGTCCTGAAGAGCTGCTGCTCCGCTGGGTCAATTTCCATTTAAAGAAAGTCGGGATGAAGATATCAAACTTTTCTGCTGATGTTAAGGTAAGAAAATGTAACCAGTCGCTTCACTGTTTGCTATTAGAGACTAAATCCTTATTTGATCTTTTACAGATGTTGGGTCCCAATTAAACAAAATCACATTCTCTTCAGGGTAATATGCCTGTGACAGTATAAACACTTCATTCATGGGTTGTAGCTCTGACACACGGGCGTTTGAATAGTTGCTTAGATTAAACATTAAACTAGAATATTTAAATGATGAGGGCAGAATATGCACAAATAGTCCCTGTGAAACAGAAGAACGTTTGTTTTCCACTCATGGCTCTGTTTGAGTTCACATATCTGATATCGTCATGTCAGGCTAAACACAGCTACCTGCTTTTCTCTGAGCTTTCTCTTCATGAGGGACAGCCAATCAGAGGGAAGCTGGCTAAAGGGGAGGGACGTTTTAAAGACAGAGGATAGTTTGTTTCAGGTAGAGGATGAACTGATTGTCTCCACCAAAGCCCAGCATGAGCAAAATAATTATAGGTCAAATTAAATAGATCAGCGGTCCCCAACCCCCAGAGTCGTTTGGTACCGGGGCGCAAGAGTTGAGGCTCGGGTGTGAAATTTATGGTTTTTGTTTTTTTTTATCTTTATTTTGTATCGTATTTATCGTTAACTCGGTTTTCCTGGGTCTTTTCCCGTTTGTTATGAATAAATCTTCTTTTTTTGGTACCGGTGCTGTTTTCATTTTGTTGTGCTTATCCGCAACATAAACTGGTCCGTGGTGCAAAAAAGGTTGGGGACGGCTGAAATAGATGTTCAGTAAAATATTAAAAAGCAAAGGCAGGTTGGCTCTGCAGTTGGCTGCAATTAACTGTATTCTGCTTTCATATAAAAATTTGTAAATGCACTTTTATTTTTGCACACATTTACACACATTAAACACACATTTACATTTATTTTGCATGAGTATTGTCACATATTGCAACAACACATAATGCTATTGAAATCAACCCTGAATAAATGAATAAAAGTCACTCAAAATGCATGTTTACTCTCAAAATGCTGACTTTAACTAATCAAACTACGCTAAGTACAAGTAGAATAAATATTACATTTAATTGAATTTTACTCCTTCATGTTTGTTGAGGGTGAAGAATCTTTTTTTTAGCGCTGGGAATAAACATGAGCGCAGTCTGACACGGGTCTGTCTCTGCCTTTGTGCACTTCTGTTCCCACGCAGGACTCCAAGGCCTACTTCCACCTGCTCGAGCAGATCGCCCCAGATGGCAGCAAAGAGGATGTTCCCCATGTTAACATTGAAATGAGCGGTCTATATGTGAGTTTGCTTGAAAGGCAGCATGTCGTTTGCCTTGTAGATTCTTTGTTTGTAGTGCTGTTCTAGTCAGGCCTAACCCTTCATACACACCCTGCATACACACACACACAGAGTAGAAAAATGCCCCAGTGATGTCAGAGAAAATGGTTCAATTTCTTTATTTGAACGCTTGAAAACTGAGAACTAATACAGAGGATGAATCTGTCATTTAAATACATGCATATCACACGCCTCTGTGCCTGTGTGTGTGTCACAGGAGCAGGATCTGGTAAAGAGAGCAGAGTGCATGCTGCAGCAGGCCAACCGTCTGGGCTGCAGGCAGTTTGTCACTGCCACCGATGTCGTGAGTGGAAACTCTAAGCTCAACATGGCCTTCGTGGCGACCCTTTTCAACAAACACCCGGCTCTCACTAAACCAGAGAACCAAGAGTGGATTGTGGAGAGTAAGCATGGATGAGCATTTCCTTTCTCGCTCCTGTAGTCACTGAGGTAAGATCCTGTGGCTGACTCTGTCTTTCGCGATCTCCAGGTGAGACCAGGGAGGAGAGAACTTTCAGGAACTGGATGAACTCTCTCGGCGTCTCTCCAAATGTTCATCATATCTATGGGTCAGTGTGCGATCTGTACCGTTTAGCAACACTCTGATATGTATTTTACATGTGCATGTTCACCTCACACGCCACTGTGTGTGTGTACAGTGATCTGCAGAATGCCATAGTGATTCTGCAACTTTATGAAAAGATTATGGTTCCAGTGGAATGGGACAAAGTCAATCGCCCTCCATTCAAAGCAGGAGGAGGCCACTTAAAAAAGGTAAATACACAAACTGCTTCATTCAAAGAACAGTTTTTAATAAAAGATGTTCACGTGGAAACGACACATACACATTTAATGGGTGTGTATGATGCTCATTTCCAGCTCCATATATTTATGCCTTAGATTGGGTCTTGGTGGAGCACCTTGTTTTGTTTCACACTCGACACACATTCTTCCCGTCTCTTTAAGACAACCGTTTTCTTATTGGCTGCCCCTCATACAGAGACAGTCTAGTCAGCAGATGTATGGAGCTTGTACGCTGACAGTCTAAGCTTAGGTGATCATATTAAGGACATCTTACTCACAGCGATGACAGCCAAGAATAGAAAAACTGTCTTAGTGTTTAGATCAGCCTGAAAGCTGAACTTATGACTTGTGAAATATATTAAAAAATGTTGCAATGTGTAAAACGTTAGTAAAAACAGAATGTATCCAGAATGTATCCATCCATCAACAACATTAACAAATCTCATAAATCCATATTTTACTCACAGTAGAATTTAGAAAAAACTGCATCTACAGATTGACCTTTTTAGTATTATTATTTAAAATGGTAATCTACTCTTTTTAAACATTTGATATGTTTTCTACTATAAATTAAATGTGGCTTTTGAAATTTGCAATGTTTTGTTTGTGTGCGTGTAAAAACTAGGATTCCCAAAAAAGTTGGGACAGTGTATAAAGTGTAAACAACAAGGTGCAGATCCCAAAAATGTCTTTCTGCGCACTGCAGATTGAAAACTGTAACTACGCCGTGCAGCTGGGGAAGCAAAAAGCCGGGTTTTTCCTGGTGGGGATTGGTGGACAGGACCTGTACGACGGAAACCCTACTCTAACCCTGGCACTGGTGTGGCAGCTGATGAGGAGGTGATTTTCTTTTGATTCCTATGTTGGGTTTGCAGTACAGTCGAGGACAGATAGGGGGTACTGCTGTTTCAGGATGGAAACCGAAAAAGTCAGAGCTCTCTCACCAAGTTCATCGAGTTTAATGCACTGAGCTGTTATGATGAGACACATCGGTGCACTGATGATTAAAAACACCGGGGCTTATGGGAAATATAGTGCTCAGTAACGAGGCTAATATTCTCACATCCACATGCAGGTACACGTTAAATGTCCTCAAAGACCTTGGACATGGAGAAGTTGCTGGAGATGATGTGATCATTTCCTGGGTCAACAAGACTTTGTCTGGCGCTGGCAAGACTTCCTCTATAAAAAGCTTCAAGGTAAAAAGTTACACTTTGCCAGAGAAAGTATGCATTTATTACACAAACTAGCCAATTACTAGTGTAATGTGAGATATTTTCACATGTATATTCTGTTTTGTCATTGTGGATTATTGCTTGTGAAGAGTGAAAGACCAGCTGTGGACGTGTGATGCTTGTGTGCTCTTCTGTTTAGGACAAAATAATCAGTAGCAGTCTGCCAGTTCTCGACCTGATTGATGCCATCCAGCCGCAGAGTGTCAACTTTGAGCTGGTTAAAAAGGAAAATCTGTCAGAGGAAGACAAACTGAACAATGCCAAGTAATCACCTCTGCTGCTCCGTTTGTTTCCAGTAGTTACTGGGCTTGTGTATTTCATTACATTGCTATCTAGAACCTTAGCTGGCAGTGGGGCATTCTGATTATTACATCAACGTTGTGATGATGAGGTGATACGCTCTAATTACCATCCTTCCTTTCTCCAGGTATGCCGTCTCCATGGCGAGGAAGATTGGTGCCAAAGTCTACGCCCTGCCTGAAGACCTGGTAGAAGTCAACCCCAAAATGGTGATGACCATCTTCGCCTGCCTGATGGGGAGAGGGATGAAGAAAGCTTAAAGGAGACACGCTTGCACCTAAAGACAAACAGACACACGTGTAGTGGGCATAGATGTACTGCGTTGTTGTTTTATGTGGTTATTCTGAGCTAACCAAAACAGAGTGAATCCAATCTGAGTGTAAACAGTAAAGTGCAGTAAAGTGGGACTTCTTTAACGGCTACATGATATAAAGGTTGAGGTTTGGTTTGGGGCTTTTCTTTGGATCTCATTTTTACGATCGTTTACGAGGTGATCATCGTCTGTGCTGCTCGCTGAGATGAATCTAATAGAGCGCTGACTATCACAGGGTCTGAGCCATGCATGCTAGGACTGTGCGAAGGGGAAACCTGTTAAGAAAATATGAAATTGTGTCTTTATGTTTGTCTTTAAGTTATGACACGTGGCAAATATTCAAAAACAACTACTTCACATCTCACATAGAAGCACCTAATGCTGCCTTTCCTCCATTCCTGAACATATTTAACATTTTCTCAGCTGCTTTTTCCTCTCAACTTCCCATGTGTCAGTTATTGTTCTCGAGCCATAGTAATCTTTCATGTATATGACCAAAGCTGTGCTACATTATAGGCAGATAATATATTCACAGAATATAAAACTGAAACCTGTTTTAACCTTCAATGTCTATTAAATGCTTTGACTAGGATTTTTAACCCAGAACAGCACATCTGTAGTGCTTTTTTCTAGCGCTTTGTCTTTAGACGGTCTGTTCCAGCATAACACTTGAATTCAGTAGCTCTGCTTTTGCTGCCATGATGACTGCAATAAACAACCTCAAAGGTTTAGTCCCGGATGAATTTAAAGTCATGCGAGCAATACTTTCAATGTGTTGTGTGCACAATTACGTCTGTTATGGTAAACAATAAAATCTTTTTTCATATCTAGTTTTGTGTTCTGTGTGATTTGTTCTGTTGCTGTTTCAAGCGTGTTATTGCAACAACCACACATTTACTTACTGAACAGAACCAATAGCAGTCATTCATTTCCATTTCCTTAAATATTATTATTGAGATTTTGCTTCCATCACGTAGCAAATAGCACGATGTTATATTTATTTGTATTTAGCAATTAAAGACTGTTTTACATTTAATTGATGGCACAGCTGAGGCTACTCTGAATTTTCTTGGTCTACTGAAACAGGATATCATGGATAAATGTAAGTTTCATTTTTAAGAGCACTCAGAGTCCTGACAGGGACTAGAAAGAGAGAGCAGATTTCTCCTGTTTTGGCTTCCCTTCATTGGCTTCCTGTTAAACTGTTAGCAGTCGGACGTACCGCCCACGGGACATTGGATGGTTTAGGGGACTAATAGGACTGCTAAGGGGTTAAATCCAGAATTGAATTCAAAATCCTGCTCCTCACATACAAGGTCTTAAATAATCAGGCCCCATCTTATCTTAATAACCTTGTAGTACCATATCACCCTATTAGAGCACTTCGCTCTCGCTCTGCAGGCCTACTTGTTGTTCCTAGAGTATTTAAAAGTAGAATGGGAGGTTGAGCCTTCAGTTTTCAGGCCCCTCTTTTGTGGAACCAGCTTCCAGTTTGGATTCGGGAGACAGACACTATCTCTACTTTCAAGATTAGGCTTCAAACTTTCCTTTTTGGTAAAGCATATAGTTAGGGCTGGACCAGGTGACCCTGAATCCTCCCTTAGTTATGCTGCAATAGACGTAGGCTGCCGGGGGATTCCCATGATGCATTGAGTTTTTCCTTTCCAGTCACCTTTCTCACTCACTATGTGTTAACAGACCTCTCTGCATTGAATCATATCTGTTATTAACCTCTGTCTCTCTTCCACAGCATGTCTTTTATCCTGTCTTCCTTCTCTCACCTCAACCAATCACAGCAGATGGCCCCGCCCCTCCCTGAGCCTGGTTCTGCTGGAGGTTTCTTCCTGTTAAAAGGGAGTTTTTCCTTCCCACTGTCGCCAAAGTGCTTGCTCATAGGGGGTCATATGATTGTTGGGTTTTTCTTTGTATCTATTATTGTACGATCTACTGTACAATATAAAGCACCTTGAGGCGACTGTTGTTGTGATTTGGCGCTGTATGGTAAATGGCCTGTATTTGTATAGCGCTTTACACGTCCAGTCATCCACCCATTCACACACTATATAAATAAAATTGAATTGAATTGAATTATACATACCAGTCATTTCTTTTGTTTATGTGTGTGTGCTGCTTAAGCAGCACACACACATCAAGCGTATTACATCAAAGAATTGGCTTTAACTTCAGTCAGTCTGCTCAGCAAACAGCAGCAGGTTAATCCAAATCTTCTACTGGATTGGGGGTGGGGGGGGGGGTGGGGGGGGACTCATGCTTGAGAAACTTTGAGATGATCTGAGCTCTGTGACGTTGATCGTTATCTGAAGATGCGTACACTGTGGTCATAAAGGGATGGACATGGTCAGCAACAGTACTCGGGTAGGCTGTGCCATTTATGCTCAATACTCCCAAAGTGTGCCAAGAAAGCATCAGCCCACACCGTTACACCACCACTACCTGCCAGAAGCACTGATAGAAGGCAGCATGAAGTTGCAGCAAATAAGAAGACTCATCAGAGCAGGCAACCCTTTTCCAATCTACTGTTGTCCAGTTTTGGTGAGCATGTGTGAAATGTGGCATGTTTTTACCTGACAGGAGCGGCAGCTGGTGTGTATTCTGCTGCTGTCGCCCATCTGCTTACATTGTTGCCCATTCAGAGGTGCTCTTCTGCATGGCCTGGTTGTTTTTGAGTTACTGTTGCCCTCCTGTGAGCTTGAAGCAGACTGGCCGTCTCCTCTGACTGCTGGGATCCACAAGTTATTTTTGCCAGAAGAACTGCTGCACACTGCATATTTCCTCTTCTCTCTGTAAACACTAGAGAGGGTTGTGTGGGAAAATCCCAGCAGATCACAGACCAGCCTGTGTGATACCATCAACCACGCCACATTTAAAGTTGTTTAAATCACTTTTCTTCCTCATTCTGATGCTCAAACCGAACTTCAGTGTGTTTCCTGTACAATCATGCCAAAAATTCATTGGGTTGCTGCCCTGGGATTGGCTGATTAGATTCACATTAGCCAATAGTTGAACAGTTGGTCCTAAGAAAGTGGCCATTTTACTTATTTAGGACTCAAGGACTAAAGAAGTTTATTGTCATTTCATATGGTATTACCCAGCCTGAAACAAAATGCTGTTTCTCACCAGCCTCTACAGTGCAATAAGCAATACAGTTTAAAAAGAATAAGTTTAAAAAAGAGCAGTAAAAAAAGGCATAAATAGCATAAGATCTAAGTTCTAAAACAAACTCCAGTCACATGTCACATTCGTTTGGGTAGATAGCAGCAGTCCTTTCACAGAAGTCCTTTCACAGATTTAATATAATGATTACAAATTATTTCCATAAACTTTGCAGAAACTATCAGGACGCAGTTACGGCTGGCTTGTAAGGCTGGAACACAACAACCATTTAGTCTCTAATGAAGGTCATAGTCATCAATCCATTCATCCATTCTGCTTATCCTTATCAGGATCGCGGGGAGGCTCCTGAAGCTCATATATTACCCAATATTGAAAGCACAAAACCGAAAAGGAACAGCAACCTAACACAAAGGCCAGATTGCTGCTTTACGAGGGAGCGTAAAGGAGCAGAAAGAGCCGAGGCAGAAGCCACTATACTACATCTATCATCAGGGGGCGGGTCCTAGGACTCAAAAACACAAATCACAGCCAAATGTATGCACAGACAAGCAAACAATAGCAGTGCTAGCGATCTATAACCTTGTTTTAACTAACTAATTTTACATACAGCCTGCTTTGATCTTAAGTGGGCCGGACCAGTGAAAATCTTTCTGTCAGTGTGAAGACCTTTAGCTAAACACTTAATCCCTGAGATGTCTTAATATTGTTATTGCACATGTACACGAATTAGTAAATGCTTTTTAGAATAGAATAAAATTGTAGGTTATTATGTGGCAGGTAGTGGAAAAACTGTAACTTTTTCCATTGAATTGTTTATCTATCTATTTGGTGTAGTGTGAAAGTCTTTGTCAACAGGAAATCTGTCAAATTTGTGAAATAAACAGTTTAAAGTTCAAAATCCATGCACTCCTTCACATTTTCCAAAGCCTTCGAGCTGCCCAGGTTGGAATTCTTCGCTGAGCTGATTCTGGTCCCCGGGCCTTATGTTTGATGCCCCTGACTTAGAGTGTTAAATACAAGTTCAGAGTTATCTGAAGCAAAAAGGAGCTAAGCTGTGATTTACAGACAAAGCATTATGTTAAAATGTGTTAAGACACTGATGGGAACCGGCATTATATTTGATTTGCTATTTTGCTAAAATGACAGGCAGAATCCATCAAGGGTTTAAGTGATGTTTTCAGTGGAGGCAGCGTGCACATGACCTAACATGGGTGGAATGCAGGTAGCATTAACTTTATTGAATATACAGCAAGGTGACTATCTCCAGGCTTAAAATGAGCAGGAGTTGTTTTTGTGAAACAAAGGCTCAAATATTTGCAGCTGTCCTGCAATATAAGAGGGAAAACTGGGATAGGTCAGTTGAGCTTCTGACAGGTTGTTAATGTGTCTGCAGTGCGGTGTATTTGTCATCACTGCAGCAGGGGAGCTGCTATCATGATTGAGAGGCAGCTGCTTCACTTTCTAAATGTGTGCTGGTAATAACTGAGCCAATTACACGTGACAATCGATCCCAGAAAGGACTTTTACCCTGTAAGGCACTCGTGTTTTCTGTCATTTTGAACAGACATGTCAACATCCCGTCACAACCAATCAAAACACATGGTGAAAACACATTTTTGGATAGATGGGTATATTTTTGTGTTGTTTTGTAATCCATCTGAACAGAGCTGAAATAGTGCAGGTGCACTCACAAAAATCTCTCTCAATAATCAGCAGAATACACACACACACATGCACAAAGACACATTTCCAGATCAGAGGCCACTTCAAACGAGATTCTTGAATTCAGATGAGCATGCTGGTGAAAAGAAACACACACATATATGCACGTACGCACACAATTTGCAATTTAAACGATGCTTTCCCCCCCCCGAGTACCACGTGATCGTTCCTTTTATCGGTTACATTTGTTCACTCCATCCACCGTGTTATGTGTGTATTGCACTCGAGTCTGTTCATTGTGTCTTATAGCCTGTAAAAGACGTTGAGTTTTGTTTTGTGTTTTTAGAAAGAAATAATACTTTGGCGAGATGCACAGGATCTGAGCTGATGGACTGACCACCTGAACGCTGGAGCATCAGAACAGTTACCAGGTTTGCTGAATGGATCACTTTTGCATTTCTGTCTCTCCCTCTTATGATCTGTTGTCATAACTACTGTACAGCTTGTTGCTATGTCATCTGGTTTCTGTGGTGATGCTCGACAAAGGATGACCTCGTACTAGATGACCTTCCATATAAGTGCGATATGTGTGTGTGAGTGTGCACATGTGAGTGTGTGTTCTAACACATATTCTGACGGTGCTTGGGATCTTGGGTTGGGTACAGCCGACCTGGCTCCATGTGTGTGTTTTGTTGTGTTGTTTTGTGTTCTTTTCGCAGTGAACAAAATGAAAATGACTTGAGTGTTGCTGTGTTTGCATCTGTAGGATGACGGGTCTGGTTCAGGATTCTCACAGGCTGTCTGTGAAAACATGGACAGAGGAGGAGAGTGACCGAGCTGAGAGCACACTTAGCAGGTATACACACACACACACACACCGATGATGCTGTACAGGTATTGTTACAGTTTAGTTGATGCTTAAATCCGTATTCTTTCTCATGGCCAGCAGGGGGCGACAACCGTGATAGCAAAATTAGTCCAAGTGGACAGAAGGATAATCACTAGTTTCAAGTTGCTGAAAGCTCTACACACTGTTTGCTGAGTTACATGGTTTGTGTGTTATGTGTTTTGTATGTGCATGAATACACAGAGGACAGTCAATATGTGACGACACTTCTTCAGAGCTACAGCAAATGGCAGCCATTGACAGGAGAGATGCTGGTTCCCAGAATTCCTTTCGGGCCCGAGGGGCTCTGTCCAGGTATGATAGCTGATTTTCAGCTGATAATGGAGTAAAACAGTACAAGAGTGAATGTTTTAGCTGGATACAACCACAATAACAATACAACAATACAACCTTGGTCAGAGGGCCCGGTGGCGCCAGTGTCCGGCAGCCTCGCCTCTGTCAGTGTGCCCCAGGGCAGCTGTGGCTACAATGTAGCTGCCATCACCAGTGTGTGAATGTGTGTGTGAATGGGTGGATGACTGAATGTAGTGTGAAGTGCTTTGGGGTCCTTAGGGACTAGAAAAGCGCTATACAAATGAAGGCCATTTACCATTTTACCATAACATTTTCTGCCTGTTTGTCTTCAGGATAGTCAGTATGGTGATGACCCTGAGAGAATGGGCGCAGAAGAGTTTGGCTGAGGAGACGGAGCGACCGGATTCTTTCCTGGAGCGGTTCAGAGGCCCTGCTAACATGGACATACAGGCGCCGTCCAGCAGGTTCAGCCACAGCCGTACCGGCTCAGATGCAGATCACGAAATCAGACGCTCCAGACGCACGTGAGGAAACAACAGCTAACATGCAAACAGTGTGAAACTTCAGTTGATGCTTACTGTCTGTGTTTTGGGTTCTCTCTGTCAGGAGAAAAAAGTGTAATATTGTGGTTTTATCTCCATCTGATGACGCGTACTATTACTGGTTGATGGTGATTGGTGCTGCAGCCTTTTACAACTGGACCCTGCTAGTTGTCAGGTAGGGAGCTGACATTGACATAGCTTCCGCTAATACAAACGGTCAAACTCCCTCTCAGAAGCAGATTCCTGTTTGTGTTATTACTCTTACTAACACGTCTCTGGGGCAATGACATGTGTCTGGAATAGCAGATTGATATCATTTTTGTCACTTTGGTGTTTGTATTTCTTTAGGGCTTGTTTCGATGAACTCCAGATGAGAAACGTGCTCATCTGGCAAGTGCTGGACTACACCTGTGATGGAGTCTATATCCTGGATGTTGCTGTTCGGCTTCACACAGGTACTCTGATAAGTTTCCATCATGAAACAGACAAGAAACTACTGAACATGAAATATTATGACACTGACCTCTTTTTTGTTCCTGATGGAATCTTAATTCAGGTTTCTAAAAATCCCAGAAGTGGGACATTGTATTTACATTTATTATGTACATCAAGGTTTCTTGGATCAAGGCTTGATGATCAAAGATGTGCGCCGTCTGAGAGAAACCTACATTCGAACGTTACAGTGTCAGTTTGACATCTGCTCCATTCTTCCAACTGACCTCTTGTACCTGATTGTTGGAATCGGCTACACTCCGCTTCTTCGATTCAACAGACTGCTGCGCCTGCCCCGTCTCTTTGAGTTCTTTGAGCGTACAGAAACACGAACGGGTTACCCCAATGCTTTCCGCATCTGTAAACTGATTCTGTACATCCTGGTCATAATCCATTGGAATGCCTGCGGATACTACAGCTTCTCCAAAATCCTGGGACTGGGCTCTGACTCATGGGTTTATCCCAATGCGTCTGACCCTGAGTTCGGCACCTTGTCACGAAGTTATATATACTGCCTATACTGGTCGACCATGACGCTGACCACCATAGGAGAAACTCCTCCACCCGTTAGAGATGAAGAATATCTGTTCCTGATATTTGACTTTCTGGTAGGTTTATAGCTTACTCAAACCCTATACAAAAGGTGTATACTAGTTTTTCCAGTCTGCTAAAACAATTACTACTGGTATTTCTCTCCAGGTTGGTGTTCTGATATTTGCCTCCATTGTGGGTAATGTTGGATCCATGATTTCTAATATGAATGCAACAAGAGCAACCTTTCAAACACGTGTAGATGGACTCAAACACTACATGCACTTCAGACATGTCAGCAAGGTGCTGGAGCAGCGTGTCATCCGCTGGTTTGACTACCTTTGGACCAATCAGAAGACAATTGATGAACAAGAAGTCCTCAAGAGTCTGCCTAATAAACTGAGAGCTGAGATAGCTATCAATGTTCACCTGGACACACTTAAGAAGGTAAAGACCCATATCTTACCCTTTTACCTCACTTGGCAAAACTAGTCAAACGATCTGAAGTTCCTAAATGTTGCTTTTGTGTCTGTTTTTGGACCTAGGTGCGTATCTTCCAGGACTGTGAGGCAGGCCTCCTTGTAGAATTGGTGTTAAAACTACGACCGCAAGTTTTCAGTCCTGGAGACTACATCTGTAGAAAGGTATCACGTTTACTGGTTTACTTAACTGTATATATGCAATAGATAGAAGGGCTGTACAACGTCACTGTCCAACAATTCTGCTAAAATTTACAAAGCATATACACAAAAATAAATTCATTAAATCTTTCTTCGACTTTCTTACGCCTTCTCCTAAACTGTTTGGTGGCTGGACCTCTGAGGCAGATGAGACTTCCCTCAAATTCCTTGAGGCTCTGGATGTGGTGGGGCTGTCCTGGTTGACATGCCTTTGGAAGTTCGCATGCCTTCGGATAAAAGAAATGGGAGCCTGTTTCCCTTCAACTTCACTTGGATCCCAGCCTCCCTAGCAAGGTCTATGCCAGGGTGCTGGAGAGGGAAGCCCACTTTTTAGTCAAACCTCAAATCCAGAAGCAACAATGTGGTTTTCTTTCTGGTTGTTAAATCCTGGACGAGTTCTTTTCCCTCATAGATATTTGAGGGTGCATCCGAGTTTGCCTAGCCAGTCTAGATGCGTTTGTGGTCTTGGAGAAGGCATTCAATCATGAACCAGTGTCCTGAGGAGGATGTTTGGAAGTAAGGGGGATAGGACCTGTTGTTACAAACTATTGGATCAAACACAGAATTTGCTCGTGCATGCATGAATCCAGGGCTGTACATGCATGTGCATTCTTGTACAAGCAAAGCAT
>NW_024582760.1:427081-429449 GCF_018398535.1 Haplochromis burtoni
CCCCCCCCCCCCGAAAAAAAAGCTCCATATCATTGCCAATAGCCAGAAACTTCATAGGCACCTTTACTTCTTGGTAGCTGAAGCTATAATACCCGGTTATCAAGATAGTTGTCATAATTCTCTTTATACAGTGTTGCTGTTAAGAATGCTAATGTATATTTTTTGTCTGTCTTTTGTATCCAAGGGAGATGTGGGTAAAGAGATGTACATAATTAAAGAGGGCCGCCTGGCAGTGGTTGGGGAGGATGGCGTCACACAGTTAGCTGTTCTGACAGCAGGAAGTTGCTTTGGTGAAATCAGCATCCTAAACATCAGTGGCAGCAAGATGGGGAATAGACGCACGGCTAATATTAGGAGCCTGGGATATTCTGACCTGTTCTGCCTTTCCAAACAAGACCTGATGGATGCGCTACAGGAGTTTCCCCATGCCAGGGCACAGCTGGAGCAGAGGGGGCGGGACATCCTGATGAAGGAGGGACTTCTGGAGGAACTGAATGTGTCTGCAGGGGAGGAGTTGGAGACGAAGGTGGAGAGGCTAGAAACCAGTCTTGATCGGTTGCAGGTCAGTACTGTTATGCTGAATATTGTAGCTGGTGGTCTTGTTTCTCATAACACAGTTTCTTGCATTATGGCTCTTTGTTTTTGAAAAATTAGAATGACTAATAACATTGATGTTACTTTCAGACGTGTTTGGCCCGTCTGCAGAGTGAATTCAACTCATCCCAGCTTCGACTGAAACAGCGAATAACGGCCCTGGAAAGCAACATCCCCACAGCAGCAACTGGCAGCGGCTTCCTGTCAGATGCTGACGGCAATGAGAGTATTTCTGGTGGTGACAGTGTGCGAAGTGAAATTACCTTCCGATTTTAAATAATGTCTTAAATTAGTTTTCCTGAAATATTTAGCATAATTTCTTGTTAGAAGTTTCTTTTAGTTTGAAGCTTTCTTAATACCACTGAACAGTTGCTCACACCTTTATGATTAAATATATAGATAAAATTGCCAGTATACAGTAGAGTAATGCAATAAATAAACAATGCTTGAGAGAGAGGGAACCTAAAGACGAAAAATACAGCTGACTTATGTCCTAATTATGTCTTAATCTACTATTTGGCATGCATTAAAGGTACAGTATGTAAAATCTCACCACTACATGTCAGCAGATTGCGATGTGAGAATGTAATCAAATTGTTTATCAGAGGGAAAGTGTGATTTTTAGGACACTTAAGCCTCACATTAGCTGGTATAATGTTAGCTTATGTTTTGTTGTTGTTGCATTTTTTAGTGGCTTTTGTTAGCTGTCTGAAAACAGCAGGTTTGCATGCCTAACCTGTTGACACTAGCTACCTGTGACAGTAATGAAAATGTTTAAGCCCTAAATTCATTTAAGGACATGACGCTTGAGGCGAGGAGGAAGAAAATGAGGTGCAAATGAGGAAGGAGAGTGGGCAAGGGTGTAGGAGGTGAATGGAGGCATAATGAGAATGAGAACAATTTTGCCACTGATTTCTAGCCACATACATAAAAAGACGATTACAGCGATGTCCACTTTGGCCACTGTATTTAAGATTTGTGTGACAAAAAGGCAGCTTCCACAAAGCCACTTTGTATTTTTCATGGATTAATTATGAGTTTATGAGAATGGACCAGTTTGTTGGTAGACTTAATTCAGCTATAAGTACAATAGTAGTTTTATGTTAAATAACTTTAAAAAAAAAATACTTACTATACCATCAAATCATCTTAAACGTAATCACATAAGTGTGAAGGTTTTTCTGGTCATGTGGTTGGTTTGGTTTGTCTTTGTTAGTATGCCTGCTGGCAGGATTTTTCCCATGGAGCTTTTATCAGTGGTGGGCCTTGCTCCAACTTAGAAATGATTAACTTAATCATCTGAAAAAATCCTCTTGTTCTCAAGAAATAATAATACATTTGGATCAGATATCCTGGGGATTCAGTTCATGGTGTGGAGGGACTTTCAGCCCTGTAAATGATTTCAGACTGGGTCCCTCTTATCTACGTTATGCTATCATACAGTGTGCATTTTTAGTTTATGAGGACTCCTCCTGTTCAAAGTGTTCCACTGATCACATTTTCTGTCACAGCCCATTTCCTTTCATTTCATTTCATCCGCTCTAATTAAAGAGATTAATACAGAGCATGTCTTTCATCCTTCTGTCTAAGTGATCACAGATAAAACAGCATGAGTCATTTTATTATTTTCAGTGTTTTTAGCATGCAGTTTAGTCTATTTCTCAGAAACTCTGAAAAAGTATGAACAATTTTGTTATTAAACGGTATATTTTTAACACAAATACTGAACATTTATTACAGTTTTTCTCAGTCGCTTTGGTGCATTTCTCACAAC